>NW_024882800.1:0-193193 GCF_019059575.1 Amphibalanus amphitrite | reverse complement strand
TCTTCTCTTACCGATTTGAAAGTAACACATGCGAAGATCAAGCACACAGAACATTGCATTTCCACCCAGGGAATCTAGAATCGTGTCTATTCTGGGGACAGGATAAGCAGGCATCTTAGTCACAGCGTTAACCTTTCGGAGGTCAGCACAGATCGGACTCGTCCATCTTTCTTTGCGACAAAGCATGCAGGACTACTCCAATATCCATTCGACTCTTCCAGAACCCTAGATCCACCAAGCGTTGTATCTCGGCCCTTACCTTATCCTCCAGGAATGGTGGGACGCGATGGGGTGCTGAACGTATCGGCGGACTGTCACCTGTGTCGATGTGATGCTCCACCGCGGATGTGAAGCCCAACCGACCATCAAAACATGTCACTATATTTGGTCAGCAGCTCGGTCACCTTCTCTTTGCTCCTTACTGAGGTCTGTGTCTGACAGGTCTATCTTTTCACGCCAATTGGGATCTGCGTCACCTGAAGGGACTGGAAACTCAGCCACGCCCACTTCCAGTCTACCGATCTCCGCACGCTTGGGGATCGTGACCGGCCTCAGTTGTAATGTTTCTCACAATGCACGGAACACTCTGACCGTTTACCTGCACCATGGAAGGAACCAACTCGAGTCCCGGGACTTCAAGCAATGGCTCGCACAGTGCTGGCCCTCTGAAGTCGACGTTTGGAACAAAACCTGGAAAGAAAACCTCGTGTCCGGCCGGAACCGCGATGTCTCTCTGACAAATCACCTTACCCACCGAGAAGACTGAAGCGGAGATGGTTCTGACCATTTTCGCAGAGCTGAGGATCAGCTGACTCTTGGTGAGATCCAGAACACACGGTGTAGTGTATCGAGTACCTAGTGCATCGGGTGTCCGAGGCTCGGCATCGGGCCCCCGGTAATACGAGTGTGAGGCGGCCGCACCCTGCTCGGCTCCAGTCAGAGCCAGCAGTCGAGAGGCTCCGCCCGGCCGCACAGCACGACAGTGCCTTAGTGTTTTGCACCGCGAGTTTGTGAGAATACATCGGAACCCGGAGACGGCGGTGGACACTACATCTGGCGACGAGGATGAGATCCTGAATACTACCGACGATGAACGTCGAGGGGGTGTCGCCGCCAACTCCGTTCCTGGCGAGACCAGGAAAACCAGCACTGCCCTGGAGTGACTGGATTTTCAGTTTCCACAACTACCTGACTGCCCTGGGAGGTGAGGCCTACAGCACGGAGAGGAAGACGGCTCTCCTTCTGCACTGTGTCGGCGCCGAGGCGCAACGGGTGTACCGTACCCTACCGGTCCAGCCGAGGAGAGAAGACGAAGACGAGTTCCATGCGGCTGAGCGGCAGCTCGCCGAGTTTTATGAACCTCAGGTCAACGTGATCGCGGAGCGGTTCTTCTTCCGGCAGCGACGGCAAGAGTCGCACGAGCCGACGGCCGACTACGTGGCGGCGCTGCGCCGCCTGGCAGTAAACTGCTCGTTTGGACAAATGACAGACGCCATGATACGTGACCAAGTCGTGGAAGCAACAGTGCATCCGATTCTCCGCGAGCGTTTTCTGCAGGATAAGGGCCTGACCTTGGACCGCGTTCTGGAGATCGCCGAGGCATTCGAGCGATCCCGACGCGAGGCGACCGCCATGGCCGGGCCGGCGCGGCCCGCCGCCGACGGAGCGCAGTCACTGCATCAGATATCTGACGCTCGTCAGCGCCGCGGGCGCCGGCCCTGGCGACCCGCCCGGCGGCAAGACGACCGCCGCCCCGCCCCTGCCCAGTTGCAAGCCGACCGTCGCCCCGGACCTGCCCAGCTGCAACCGGACACGTGCCCCAGCTGCGGTCGGCGCCAGCACAATGAGCGCGGTCGGTGTCCCGCTACCGGGGCCAGGTGCAGGCAGTGTGGGCGGACGGGTCACTTTGCCGTGGTCTGCTGGTCTGGTGAACGGAACGACGACAGAAGGTGTCACGAGCTGACTGTTCTCTGCTGCGCCGTACCAAATACCGATAAGATGATGTGCGAAGTACAGATGGAGGTACCAGGTATCACGCAGACCGTGAATCTGCAAGTTGACACGGGTGCCACGGTGTCCGCTTTAGGACTCGGCATCGCCAGACGTCTCTTCAAAGGCAGTCGTCTCAATAGAACGTTTGCTCGTCTGTTCGGTTTTGGTCGACACCAGCTTCAAGTGCTTGGCACGCTGCCAGCGCTGGTGACCTACCGTGGACGGCGAGCCAACACAGAGTTCTTCATCATAGATTCCGACGGTGAAGAAGCCGTCATGGGACTGGACCTGCTGAAGCAGTTGGACGTAAACCTGCACCCCGCGAGTGGGGCAATCGATCAGCTGGCGGTCACTGGGAGCGCAGAAGTCCCGGAACCGCCACCGTCTCAGCCCGACCCTGGCGAGATATGCTCACTGACGACAGTCCGTGGCTACCAGCACAGGATTGTTCTCCGTCCTGATGCTGTACCGGTGCGTCACAAGCTCCGCCGTCTCCCGTATGCTGTTCGTGAAGAGGTCAGCCGCGAGCTGGACCGACTCCAGGAGGAAGGAGTCATCGAACCGGTCGAAGTCAGCGACTGGGCTCACCCGATGGTCGTCAGCAGGAAAAAGAACGGGAAGCTGCGCATCTGCGTGGATCTCAGGGACCTGAATCGACAGGTCATCGCCGAAGTTCATCCCCTGCCGACGGCAGAGGAGCTCCAAGACCAGCTGAAGGGCAACATCTTCACAGTTATCGACCTGCAGAGTGCATACCATCAGCTGGAGCTGGAGCCTGCTTCCCGTCAGCTCACCACGTTCCTGACTCACCGAGGCCTACGACGGTTCACGAGGGTTCCGTTTGGTCTGGTCTCGGCAGGATCTGCGTTCCAGAGATTGCTGGACAACCTGCTGGACGGCATCCCGGGATGTGTTCACTACATGGACGACGTTGCGGTCGTGGGAGTGTCACAGGAAGAACACGACGACCGTCTTCGGCGCGTCATGGCCCGACTGAAGGAGGCCAACTTGACAGTCAACAGAGAGAAGTCTGTGTTCAGCAAAGCAGCTGTCGACTTCTGTGGCTTCACGCTGTCTGCGTCGGGAGTCACACCACTGCAGTCACAGATCAAGGCCGTGACTGACGCACCACCGCCGGAGAACGCCAAGGAGCTGAAGTCGTTCCTGGGGATGTGTGGATGGTTTCTCAGGTTCGTCCCTGGGTACGCCGAGACCGTCCGTCCACTGTACCGGCTGCTGAAGAAGGGCACCAAGTTCGTCTGGGACGACACAGCGAACCGAGCTTTCAACGAGGTCAAGCTGAAGATAGCTGCAAGCCCGACACTGAAGCCGTTCGACCAGAGCCTGCCTACATTCGTCACATCCGACGGCAGCGGCAAGGGCGCTGGAGCTGTACTCACGCAGCTGAGCTCCGATGGAGAAGAAAACGCCGTAGCGTTCTGGTCTCGGGCGTTCACCCCTACCGAGCAGCGCTACTCAGTGTCTGAGCTGGAAGCACTGAGCGCTGTTCTCGCCGTGGAACACTGGAAACTGTATCTGTGGGGACGTCCGTTCACTCTCCGCAGAGATCATTCGGCGCTGCAGACACTGCTCTCGCCCAGCTTCTCGGGGAGAGCGGGCGCGAGGATCGCGCGCTGGCAGGCACGCCTGCTGCCGTATGCGTACACAGTCCAGTACGTGCCTGGCCGGAACCTAACTCCTGCAGCAGACGCCCTCTCCAGGATGCCAGTTCCTGCCGAAGAAGCGGACCTGCATGAAGACAGCTCCGCTGAAGAAGAGGTGATCGCTCTTCTGACAGATGAAGAGAGCGTGCTGACCGAGCAAGACGTCCGCACCGCGTCAGCTGCTGATCCTGAGCTGCAGCAGCTGCGTCATCAGATCAAGCGCGGCTGGCCGAGCAGCGCCAAGGCCTGCCCGGTTGAAGTCCAGCCGTACTTCAAGATGAGACACGAGTTGTGGGTGCGCAACGACGACGTCATCCTGAGAGGAGCCCAACAAGTTGTTGTGCCCGTTCAGCTCCGCCGCAGATACCTGGAGCTGGCGCACAGCGCGCACGACGGAATCGTCCGCATGAAACAGGCGCTGCGGAATCTGGCGTGGTGGCCCGGCATCAACCGTGAGGTGGAGGAGCTGTGCCGAAGTTGCGAGCGCTGCCAGCACAGCGACGCAGTCCTCTCCCAGCGCGCACGCCCTGCGCCCATGCAGCCAGTCGACCTGCCGGACCGCGCCTGGTCGAAACTGGGAATGGATATCGTTGGTCCAATCAACGGAGCACCAGCGACTGCCCGTTACGCCATCACTCTGATTGACTACAGAAGCAAATGGGCGGAAGTCTGCCTGACGTCATCGACTGAGACTGAAGACGTCATCAAGTTCTTGTCAACTGTGTGGGCCAAAGAGGGCTATCCCGACGAGATCGTGACGGACAATGGGCCCCAGTTCACGAGCAGGGAGTTCACTGCGTATCTGGCCGCCCGAGGGGTGAAGCACACCAAATCGTCCGTCTACTGGCCTAGAGGCAACTCCGCCGTAGAGCGCTTCAACAAAACGTTCAAGTCGTGGATCACAGACTGTCCACCAGCAGCGTTCATTGACGAGGTACGCAAGAGCCTGGCGGTGTATCGAGCCACCCCACACACGACAACTGGGAAGTCACCGTCAGAGCTCCTGCATGGACGACAGATGAGGCTGAACCTGCCTGTCATTCAGCCGTCAACACCAGGAGCCGACAGTGTGGCGTCTCGAGTTCGACGCCGACAGCAGTCCAACAAGAGGTCCTACGACCGCCGCCGTGGCGTGACGACGCCGCGCATCACTGAGGGCGACTACGTCTGCGTGAGACGGCAGGGACACCGCTCGAAGACGTCCTGTCGGTTCACGTCTCCGGTGCGAGTCACTGGGCGCGTCGGTCCCGCAACGTACCGTCTGGCTGACGGCCGGACCTGGAACGCCGCCCATCTGGCCCGTCTCCCATACGCGCCGGCGTCTCCCTCCGCATCTCCCCCCGCTGGGCCCGGCGAGACCACGTCGACCGCCACGACTTCCGAGGCCGACGCCGCTGGCCCGCTGACCTCGCTCGCCGCTGCTTCTCGCCCGTCGACCGAGACAGCTTGCGAGCCGTCGCCGGACGCCGCCGATGTGAGCGTGCAGCGTCCCAGGCGAAGCGACCGTGTCTGTAGACGACCGGACTACTACGTGTCGCAGTGATGCTGTTCCCTTTTTTTGCGAGAGGGGGGAATGTGTAGTGTATCGAGTACCTAGTGCATCGGGTGTCCGAGGCTCGGCATCGGGCCCCCGGTAATACGAGTGTGAGGCGGCCGCACCCTGCTCGGCTCCAGTCAGAGCCAGCAGTCGAGAGGCTCCGCCCGGCCGCACAGCACGACAGTGCCTTAGTGTTTTGCACCGCGAGTTTGTGAGAATACATCGGAACCCGGAGACGGCGGTGGACACTACACACGGGCACACGCCAAAGAACTCCAATCCCAACAAAACAGTGCAGTCAATCTGATCCGAAACATAGAATGGAACCACCACTACTTCTCCAGCAACTTTAACGGCAATCTGTGTACGACCGATCAGTGGTAGGGGGTCCCTGCTAACCGTGTGTGCCACTGTGGCCGTAGTGAAAAGGGGAGGGGCCTTGGGGAGCACATCAAAAACGGATTTGTGAATGATATTAATGCTGCTGCCGGTGTCCAACGTCACTGAACACGTCACACCTCCCACATCAGCGTCAAATGTCATGTCAGCATTCAAGTGGACTGTCCTCTCATCTGCTCGGGCTGCAACGACTGGGCCATCTGGGGCGGCTGCAACGGCTGCGGCCGCTGGTCCTGTGGTTTGGCATCCCACTGATGTGGACCTGGTCCCCGCTGGAACCCTGAGACTGGGGTCCGCTGCTGCTCGGGTCTGGGGTCGGGGCCGGGCCCAGCCCGCTGGGGGTTTACCTGCTGCGTGCACATCCGGGCCAAGTGTCCTTTGGTCCCACACACATGACACGGCAGGTGCCTTTGCCGACACCGCGCCTGGTTGTGACCGGGCCTCCCACAACAGAAGCAAGTACGGCCGCTGCTGGACACTGGGGGAGAACGAGCGCTTACCTGCGGACGCTCCAGTCGCGAGAGTTTCAATTCCAGCTCCTGAACTTTCCGACGAAGTAGGTCTGTCTCGTCTGTGGCCGCTACCTGCCGAACCGTCTGGCTCGCTGCCACCTTCGCGGCGCATGAGAGGTTTCTCACCTTTGCCACCGCACTGTCGAACGTCTGGATGCCCTCGCCTATTAGCGCTTGTTGATATGTCGGTGGCAGTGATTGGAGGAAGTAATTGTACAGCAAGGGGTCATGATCGGTATGCCGGGTGTCGGGAAATGCGCGACTGACTAGCCCTCGAAGCTTCACCACAAAAGCATCAAGGCTGTCATCTGTTGTGAGTCTCAAAGACCGGAGCTGGACCTGTGCCTCGACTTTGTCGCCGGAGGGGAAAGCCAGTTCCAATCTCTTGCACGCGTCGCCTACCTTCTTCTTGCACTCGGTCGGGAAGGCATCGTAGGCGTCCCTCGCAATTCCGGACAAGCACAGAGGCAGCAGAGCTACTTTTTTATCGTCATCCCATCCTTGTAGGACTGCAAACGTGTCAAAGTCCGCGATGAAACGAGAGACACTGCCCTTACCGGCGAAAGACGGCAGACCGACCGATAGTGACTGCGTCGCCATGCTGAATGTCAAATTTGGCACACTTCCAACGAAAAAAAAATCGGTAATGTAAGGGGAACCGCAGAGTCGTTAATACGGAAAGTAATTCAACAAGTTACGCTAAAATTAAATGCTCAAATTACTGCGAGAAAGGCGATGGAAAGGACGTTTTACAATGGAAAAAGAAATCGTAGAGCCAGTATTACCTCGTTACAGTGAGACCGCAACACTTTACCAGCAACCAACATCACACCTTCCCAAACCAAGCACAGACATGACACACAGTATCACCCTTGAAAAGTATCACCCTTATGAAACACCCTTGTCACCACTCATATCCCCAACCACCAAATGTTTATGTCCACGTCAGCCCAGTTTGGCACACCTCAGCTTCAAATGTCCACGTGCGTCTTCATAAGGGGGGGGGGGGTAGTGCGCGCATTGTCACCGGAGAATACCACGCACGGCGTCCTCGACAGGGGGGGGGGGGAAGCACCTGAGTCTCCGGGGGGTCAGAAGGTGCTCGTGTCCGCAACAGGGGGGAGTGCACTCGTCCCAGTCTCCATCGGGAGTGGCCGGTAGTCCTCGGACCGCGAGGCAGGATTACCCGCTCCAACAATGGTCAAAGGGCGATCGCTTAGATCGGGTGACACAAACGTTCAGGCACATCCCGCTATCGGATAAGTCCGAACTGGATAGGTCTCACCGGCGTGTAGACGTTGAGCAGTCAGCTGTCGCGCTCGGAGAATCTTATACTGACGCCAGGTGTAGGCCGTCGAGCTCGGAGAATCCTACTGACGCCAGATGCAGGCCGTCAAGCTTAGGCCGTCGAGCTCAGAGCATCCCACCGCTGCCACCAGATGTAAGCGTCTAACCCCGGCCGCTGGCGTCAGAGGCAAACGCCGAACTCGGAGCCAACCAAGCGTGTATCCAGCAGACAAACAAACAAACTGAAACGCCCTAGAAAGAAAAGACAAACAACTGTCACAATCCCGACACATACAAAGCCGGCACGAAATATCAAAACCCGTTATTAGAGAATGTGAAATAAAATAAACAGTAATTATCACGAAAGTTGAAACCCACCGTTCAAGCAGGCGCAATCCAAGCACATCTCGATCCTCGCCATGTCGCGGCGCACCGAATTCCCGCTCTGGACGCGACGGGGGCTCAACGGAAATTCGGCTGCTCTCTCATTGGTCAGAATAAGCGATTACCTGATTGGCTCTCGCGTGGCGCGCAGCTACATCATTGGACAAAATCATTACAGGAAGTCTAAAACTCTTCGGATAAGAAATATGACACATAACTAAAGAAACATTGGTACCGAACAATAGTAAATAATAAAATAGTCATTACAAATCAGTATCATAACTAAATAGCACTAAACACGCGACATCAAACCAAGGACATTATTGCAGCACAGGACGAATTTAGAGTTGCCACTTTCACTTCTGGTAGGCCCAGTATCCGCTCGCATAACATGTAAGCGGAAATCCGCTTACATATGTACTCACGTGTAGTGTGTCAGCATAAATATGCATAATACAAAGCCATATTTGTACTAGATGGACGTCTTTCTTCAAGACTACCTCACCACACATATTTCAAAACTTGTTCATCGTAATCCGTGAAGCCTAGACTTTTCGCGTAACGTAACGCCTCGCGAAACGTTATGCGCTGGGAATTTCAGTCTTCTGGCTAAGATCGGCCCCGGGTCCCACGCCTTATTTGAAGATTCCCATGAGAGGACTTAAGTGGCTTCAGTGGGCCTCTTCCCGGCATCAGATGGTCCACACCGCCCACCGGCATCTGAGTAATTACGAATATTACGATGGCAAAGGGAGGGGGAGAAGGCATCCGTTTTACGCTGCCTTCCATTACTAGACTGCCACACTATCCTGCGACAACCCATGGCGGCGTCTAAGGACACCACCCAAACCCCTCGGGGCCTCACAAGTCACAACGGTCTGAGGACAGGACGTTGCGTCGGTATGTCTGACTTCATTACCTGGGCTACCACTTGAGTCCGAGGGCCGCGCACCTAGATCGACGGCACCAGACCAGATGAAGATACCAGACCTCAAAAAGTCTTTCATGTTAAAGTGAAGACGGTTTGGTCTTCAGACCCGTTGAGACGAAAGAAGGTCCTATTATTTCTGGTAGATAGGGTCAAATTGCCAACTTCTTGTGGTAGGTATTTACAACGCACGGTAGGCAAGCCCGTAAAGGACGGCACAAAACAACACATGATTGGTAGTGCCAATGGGCACTGGGAGTTGACACGTAGACTCTTGAAAAACTCGATGAAACGACTATTAAGTTTACTGACAATTTATTAATTACCGATATACGTAATATTGTTTAAAGAACACTTCACACTACGCAACTACGCGAAAAATTGGTACGCACGATACATTGATGCATCCAGCAATGAACAGAACTGACGATTTTGTTACGCTCAACGAAGAACAAAACAAGAAACAGAAAAAATATCTAACGCATTACTGGCTCCAAGGCACATGGCTATCACGTCACAACATGAATGTGCTTGTAAACCACCACATTTGATGTGAGTTTACAAGCATAAAAACTCTAGAATCCAAACCAATCTTTCACAATCAGCTGTCACTGGCCATCATTCGACATAACAAACAGCTCGAGTACTTCTGACGGAGCGTGAAATACACAAAAAATTCTCAATAAATCATACATGACTTACGCTATATGAGATACTAAGAAGGATGCCAACTGCAAGACGGTGTGGGCAATCACTTCTCGCGCACGTGATAGACACATGTTTATCAACACTCAACTCGCTCCATGACTTCAGGTAGCAGCGCTGTGCATACTCAGCCCCGTTCTGAGATATCGCACGTTTCGCCAGTCACGCAGACTTCAGACTTTCGTGTGAGGCACTCGACGTCACCCCCCCCCCCTCTGTCACTCCCTCGTCTTACATACACGTGCACAGCCAAAGTCGGCGTCAGCATGACACACCCCCAGCAAATCACCTCTTGACGTCCTTGGTGTCATATCTACCGCCCATCCCACGGTATCTGGCCATATCGGCAACTTTGTCTTATCAACTGGCCAGTCATAACACTGGCGGATACGGTGGGCACGCGACTTGTCCGTGATTTTTAAAGCGACTCCTCAGTTTACGGTGAGACTTTGTTTGAGCTAAGAGTGCTGCGCAGTTGATACGTGGTCCCCCAGCTCGGCAACGACAGACCCGTCACAGGCGGTGGCGTCACATCTCTGCACGAGCGGACCTTCTGGCCCACCACGCACATTCTTGTCAAGAGAACGAGAAATCCTGCCTCAATAGGCACACCACGAGCTATAAGCCACAGCATCGGAAATGCACCAAACGACTTACCTCGACGTCTTCCCTTCCCTCGCCGCGCCAGATCCACCAGTACCCTCAATGACGTCACAAAATACATGGATGACATCATGAACGTGCGGGCAGCACGCGGCGCACGTCCAGCACACAGAACGTGGACCGGCACGTGGGACAAGGGCACTTGGAGGCGAGCCACGTTTCCGGCTGGTCCTGGTCCTGACGAGAGGCGAACCTGGCGACACAGCAGGGAGGGGGCTGATGTCTGGATTGGAATACTGACGCGACAGTGATGTTTCGACAATTAATGAGTTTGGGTGGTGAGAGTGTGTGAGTGAGTAAGCAAGCGAACGAGGAAAGAAGGGAGTATAGAGGAGAGAAGAGAGAAGAGGACAGGGTGAAGGAGAGGAGATGATAGATAAAGGGAAGAAGATATGAGGAATGAGGAGAGAAGGACTGGAACTGAGACAAAGACAGATGGACAGATCGAGAAAATGCAAATACAAAAAGGAAAATACGCAGACAAGCAATACAAACAAAATAGACAAGCACACAAACACTCAGAGACAGCCAAGCGAAGAAACAGTCATGAATAGGAAAGAAACTCAAGACTAATAACACGGAACAAAAATGATAGACGAACGCGTTTCGGCTAAATCACCGTCATCAGCGTCTAAAAGGAGAACAAGAGGCACACATCGAGCAAATATCACAGTTCAATCGTTTTGATTTTTACATACACTTTTAAACAAGCATGTGACAATGTGGTTACATTTCCTTTGACAAAGAGAAAATATCCTAAAAGAATCCTAAGAGAATAGCCACATTGTACAGTTTACACAGGTGTTGCACAATTCATATGTGGATGTTTGAAATGTCAAACAACGCCGCTGCTTTTGCCCACTTCATGAAACCAACCCTGACATTAATGGTATCACTCGTAGCAATAAACGCCGCTTCAGTAGCTTTTCTGTTGTCGCGATTACTACATGACGTGAGTACCTTTGCCCCGTCCCAGTATGGGAGATGGTTTGAGTTCTGAGCATGTAGAACAAACGCACTGTGTTGCATGTTATTTCGTAGGTCACGTCTGTGCTCTTTTAATCTCGTTCCAATACCCCTTCCCGTCTCCCCGATGTATTTCTTATTGCAAGACCCGCATGGAACCTGATATACAACGCTGTTGCCATTATCCTTTTTGTTACTTTCTCTATTTCTTGATAGCATGTCACCCACCTTTTTACCCGAAGTAAAGGACACTTTAAAACCTATAGTCTCGAGTTCTTTCGCAATCGTTGTGGCCGTGATCGAGTTCGGCATCGTGATGTATCGTTCGTCTTTTTTCTTGGTTTTTGTTGTTGAGGATCGTTTTCGTATGTTAAGGGCCTTTCGTTTAAGATCCAATAAATATCCTTTCGGATATTTCAGCTTCATGAAGGAAAGCATGATATGCTCGATCTCGTCATCCACATATTCTTTACTACAAATTCGGAAAGCACGTAGAAAAAATCCCAAGACAACACCACTCTTAACCCTATCACTATGTCCAGAATAGAAATGCACATATGACTCTTTGTTGGTTGGTTTTCGGTAAACTTTGAATTTCGCTCTATCATTACGTATAATCATCGTATCGAGGAACGCAATGGATCCCTGTTTTTCTTTCTCAAGAGTTCTCAAAGGATCTTGGGAGGGGGAGTGATTTGGACTCGCTACGTCGACGATGTCCTCGTGGTGACACCAAAAAGTCTCGACCTGGAGGTCAAGCTGCATGAACTCAATTCGCTGAATGAAAAGATTCAGTTCACTCTTGAGAAAAAAAAAACAGGGATCCATTGCGTTCCTCGATACGATGATTATACGTAATGATAGAGCGAAATTCAAAGTTTACCGAAAACCAACCAACAAAGAGTCATATGTGCATTTCTATTCTGGACATAGTGATAGGGTTAAGAGTGGTGTTGTTTTGGGATTTTTTCTACGTGCTTTCCGAATCTGTAGTAAAGAATATGTGGATGACGAGATCGAGCATATCATGCTTTCCTTCATGAAGCTGAAATATCCGAAAGGATATTTATTGGATCTTAAACGAAAGGCCCTTAACATACGAAAACGATCCTCAACAACAAAAACCAAGAAAAAAGACGAACGATACATCACGATGCCGAACTCGATCACGGCCACAACGATTGCGAAAGAACTCGAGACTATAGGTTTTAAAGTGTCCTTTACTACGGGTAAAAAGGTGGGTGACATGCTATCAAGAAATAGAGAAAGTAACAAAAAGGATAATGGCAACAGCGTTGTATATCAGGTTCCATGCGGGTCTTGCAATAAGAAATACATCGGGGAGACGGGAAGGGTTATTGGAACGAGATTAAAAGAGCACAGACGTGACCTACGAAATAACATGCAACACAGTGCGTTTGTTCTACATGCTCAGAACTCAAACCATCTCCCATACTGGGACGGGGCAAAGGTACTCACGTCATGTAGTAATCGCGACAACAGAAAAGCTACTGAAGCGGCGTTTATTGCTACGAGTGATACCATTAATGTCAGGGTTGGTTTCATGAAGTGGGCAAAAGCAGCGGCGTTGTTTGACATTTCAAACATCCACATATGAATTGTGCAACACCTGTGTAAACTGTACAATGTGGCTATTCTCTTAGGATTCTTTTAGGATATTTTCTCTTTGTCAAAGGAAATGTAACCACATTGTCACATGCTTGTTTAAAAGTGTATGTAAAAATCAAAACGATTGAACTGTGATATTTGCTCGATGTGTGCCTCTTGTTCTCCTTTTAGACGCTGATGACGGTGATTTAGCCGAAACGCGTTCGTCTATCACTTTTGTTCCGTGTTATTATACTTGTCTCAACTGAAATACAAACTCAAGACTCACCACTTTGCGAAGCAGTCCAGGCACCACATGGGTCGGCAGTTACACTCGCGGCAGGGCTCGCCCGGTCCCATCTGGCCACACTGTCGCGCCAGGCGCACGCCAGCGGGCACCTCGCCGCAGCCGATACACTGCTCCAGGTCCTGCCGGCCGACAGTCAGATGAAGGATTACTCCGGATGTGTGGGTTCGAAACCCAAGCGGGGGTGTTTTCGACAACAATATGATATTACGAAACATGTAAGCAATACCTAGCAGACCGATGGTTACTGCTTATTTTAACATGCATGGAGTTGGAGATTTGAAGTAATTCTTGAATCGAAGCATGAAAAAATATGTGAGATCAATTTAGATAAGAAACGGTCTAATGTTTACTGTAGCCATTTTAAGTCCAATGAAACAGCGGAGCAAGCCAAGAGGTAAACTGCCATCTAAATACGGTACCATATGAAGACTCGCAAATTACGAATAATCCTCCCCATTTCCAGGCCACCACCCGTGACCATGATTCCCCGGAGCCCCCGGCCGTCGGCGCTCCTTCCGCTCACCTCCGTTACCACCACGGGTAGGTTCTCGTGGACCACTCTGCGGAACGCGTCCACAAACCGCTCCGTCAGCGTCTGGTGGATCACCACGTTACGCAGGTTGCGCACGCGCCGGCCGAGTCGGTGACGCACCTCAGGCAGCTGCTCCGATGTCACTCTGCCGCACAGCAGGGTGGTGTTAGGTGCTTTAGTGATACTGGAACCAGAACATCTCTGAGCCTCCTGGCCGTCCCAGTAGAACAACGGTCTTGCAGACACCAGTCTCAAGGATAAGAATACAGTTCGACATCGCTTGTTCTATTGGCTCGCATTTTTTTTTTTCATCAATACTGACTTGATACCAGCGTTCAGATACAGCACAAATAATATACCTATTTCCAGTAAAGTCTACACCAATTTGAGGCCAGGCATGTTTCTGTCTGGTGATTTGTCATTTTAGGGTGCATTTTTTCGTTTGGCATTCCTGAACATATACTTTAAGTACACATTTGTTCAAAATATCATTCTGTTGTCGGTACAGGTCTCGCGGGTTTTAGCGGTAGGTTTTGCACCTAGAAAATTTAGTGTACTTCAGGCTATATCTTCGTCTTAAGCTTTTAAGTGTTGAATATGCGATCGACTTGTTGGGTTTACAAGCCGGCCATGATCGTGTGAAATGGCTTCATCAATCATCGTAGATCGATTAGCTTCTGAGATATAACCGGAAATGTAAAAATGCAAAACCTACCGCTTAATCTCGCGCGACCTGTACCTCGGCAGAACTCCCTCACCCCACCAATCTCCACTCACCTAATAACAAAGTCGGGTACCGCCGGCCTCATGCTCACCACGCGGCACGTGACCGTCTGGCACGTGCGCTCGCTCAGCACGTGCGGCTCCGAGCTGGACTCCAGGTCCAGGTACACGTGGTCCACGTGCAGCAGATGCACCTTGTAGGGTGTCAGTTTGATGAGCCAGTTGTCAGTGATGATGACGCGGTGCGCGGCGACGGCGTCCGTGGCGAACTTGTCCACACTGCGGGGGACAGAGGGAATAGCTGTCAGTCGAGAGGACGGCGAGCTTGGTAGAACTGTGCCGTAGAGAAGCAATAGCCGTCAGTCTAGAGAGAAACGAACTCATCAAGGAGAGCATTGTAAAAAGAGAAGCAATGGAAGATATTCATATGACTGATTTGCTGAAAAAAAAACATACACTAGTGCTAAGTGCGACTACCTTACATTCAACTTTTTTAGTTGGCGGAGTATTCAACAGATGCACGTCTCTACGCCCGCACAGGCAGCAACTGTCAACTATTCCCGCCCTGCTCTGACGCTCCGTCTCCACTCACCTGAGAAGCCCTCACGTCACGCCTCCGTGTCCGCTCACCTGCGGAACTCGCGGTTGACCTCGGAGGCCGTCTGACGCCACAGTCCGGTCTCACTGTACGAGGTGAGCACGCGCGCCAGCGGGTGGGAGTACCAGTCAGTGCGCCACCAGCGGTACCAGCACAGCAGCCCGGCAGCGGCCAGCAGCGCGCTGGCGATGACGGCGGCGATCTCCCAGCTGGCCAGCGGGCGCCCCGGCCCCTCCGCCGTCCACCACAGGCCCAGACAGTAGCCTGCCGTGGGGAACAGATGGTAAAGGGCGGTCTGAGCACACTGAGGCACGTTGTTCTGGTAGCTGGCTGAGGTTACACTACACCTCCACTGGAATTCTGTCATACCTCAGTAGAAATGAATGTCAGAGGCATTCAGGGTGTTTTGTAATATTTTAGCATGGGTGTTAACAGGTCATAGGTGGGCATCATCCTTTCTCTGCCTTCACTTAGTCAGAGCAGAAATAATATTTCTGAATTATCAATCAGCAAAAAAGCCATTAGTGGTTGGTAGCAGTCAGTGGTAGGTAACACAAGTCAGGTTATTCCTGGACATGATCATTGACCAATAATGGTAAAATACAGCAGAGCACAAGCCATAGTTGAGCATTGGTTGCCTCACCAGCAGAATGGTAAGACAATTTTGAATTGAAAGCAAGGGTACATAAAGAAAAACATAATTCACATTTCCACAAAATGTATAGCACACTCACCTAGTGGTAGACAAAGGTGTGCAACTATATTGCATGTTGTTCTCTTCATGTGATAGTTCACAAAGTTTAGATGTTCAGATCCAAACAAGGATGCAAATAGTTTTTCAGCGGTAAGACCAGCTGTTATGAACTCAGTTGGAGGGAAGAGCTGACATAAAGCAAAAACAAAGTAGAACAGAGTCCAAAGCCCTGCAGAGGTATGTGCTATCATGGCTGCACTGCACTCAGTCCAAGTTCCTTATCTTCATAGATTGATACTTGTATTAGGCCTGAAAGGAGGAATAAATCAAATATTAGTTTACAGTGCACCCAACAGGTTGACATCTCTGATAATCGTACAAGTAATCATTGAGGAGGAAATTGGCCTGAAACTTGAGAGGAAGCTCAATTTATGCACAATTATATTCACAATATTACAATAGGTATTGACTATTGACAATGCTGAGTGCATTGCAGTGCTATTTTTAAGCATGCATCAATGATCAAAATGTCTCCTACCTGGCAGCTGTCTTTCCACCATAAGCAACAACAAGTCCAGTCCAGAATAGGCACATTTGGTCATAACAGTATAAAATGATGCACACTTCTCTGTAGGAACCAATTAGGGCTATGCTGCATCTGCATGGATCTGAGTGATGGATTGATGATCTCAGTGGATCTCAAAACAAACTGCAAATAAGGATCTATGATCTCATCAGATTCTGCATGAAATGTTTATCCCGGATCTACAATCTCATAGAATCTGACAATAGACCCAAACATGGATATTATGACATATGATACCAGTGGATTCCACCATGCACAACATTTGGATCCTTGTTCCCAAGTGTCTCAGGGTCAATAAAATATAGATGTGCAATCACGTAAAATTACTAAAACATAACTGTTGTGAGTTGTTACATTTTGGGGACTCTGCATTGTTAAAAAAATGAAGTAAGGATCCATGGTCTCACTAGATCTCAAGTCAAGCAAGAAATAAGCCTTGGATCTTCACTCAATAATAGATCTCATGATAATTTAAGAAGCCAGATTTACAATATCATCAAGTCTCAGATCAAGATCAGGATCCAATTCCATGCCCCGTGGGATCAGATCCCAGATTAAATCATTTTTCAGATTCATACCAGTTGGGGAAACTATGGTAAAATCTGCTATTTTTAGCAGTCTGCTATTTTTAGCAGAAATCTGCTAAAAATGGGTACGCATGTGACGTCATTGTACCCAAATATAGCAGATTTGGGTACGGCCCCATGCCCATACAAAAGCAGATCTGCTCCCTAATTGAAGCAAATGCGCATCAAATGCCTGGCAGATTCATGATTAGAATAGTGCTGAGAATGTCCTCTGATATTTTTGTTCAGATCCGACTATTTTCAAATAATGAATTTCAAAATAGTCGGATCTGAACAACAATAGCAGCGATCACTCTCAGCACTATTCTCATCATGAATCTGCCAGGCATTTGATGCGCATTTGCTTCAATTAGGGTGCAGATCTGCTTTTGTATGGGGCCGTACCCAAATCTGCTATATTTGGGTACGATGACGTCACATGCGTACCCATTTTTAGCAGATTTCTGCTAAAAATAGCAGACTGCTAAAAATAGCAGATTTTACCATAGTTTCCCCGACTGATACACATCTGGCAGTATTATACTTTGTTGATTTTCGGAGATCAAGCTGTTATTGTTATCATTAGGATTGATTGGACAGGTAAGGTATTGATATGAAATCCTGGAGTCAGTACTCAGTCAGAGTGGGAAAATGGAAAGCATATGGCTTGGCCAAGTCAAAGTTGAAGTCAGAGTGAAGTTACCAATGCACTGCAATGCCAGAGGCTGTTCAGACTTCAGAGCCAATGCACTATGCAGATTGCAGAACAAGAATGGTCAGTGGTGAACGGTGAATAGTACACTTTAACATATTCTAAGTGCAGTGCAAAATCAAAATGTTACATATAAGCAATAAACCAAACCCAAATATAGCTTGATAACTTTAAAATTTATAACACAAAATATTTTTCACGGACACCACCCATTTTCTCCATTTTCTCAAATGTCGCAGCTGCGTTGATATATGGCTAAAGTCAAAGTAAACAAGGAAAGAGTAGCGTCACTAAATTATCCACGTTCAATTGCAATGCTATTGGGCTTCCCGAATAAAGTTTATCGTTCCCTTAGACTGCATTAAACCTGTTGTTGACCTGAAACATAGGCTTAATAAATTATAAATGTCAATTTGAACATTCTTTGACTGTAATGAAACTATCAATCAGCCACTATCAGGCCGACCGAGACCAAAATAGCACCATATTCAATTCGATATATAGCACTTTTATTGTACAACAACAGGGCCTCGCCCTCGTCTAACATGCTAACTGGGGGGGGGGGCAATTGCCTCCCCAGTCGAGCGGATTGCCCCCCCCCCCCCCAGTGGCCAACATTTGCCCCCCAGTCAAAACGTGAACTTCTCAGAAAATTACCTTCTCTGCAATACGTTTTTGTTAGGAGTCTTCTATGGATTTCACGAGAAACATTAAATTATTTGTTCAAAAACTGTTCATATTCCATCACTACGGGAAAAGCCAGAGTGTTGTGATTTATAGAGCTAAGTACCCACTGTGATTCTGTGATTTTGCTACTGTGATTTAAGCAGGGTTACTTTTACAGGAAAAGTTGAGAGGGGGAATAAAGTTCGGGGCAAAGGCGGATCCAGGGGCATCTGAAAGGGGGGTGGGCGGCAATACCATTAGGTTTTTCGTTAGGATGGAGCCCGCAGAACCTTACCTACCCCCAAATCCTATTCTTTCCTCGGGTTTCAGCCACTTTATTTTGGAAGGTTGCCAAAAAATAATTTTGCTAAAAAATATACGCACCTACCTTGGCTGTAAGGGGCGGGGGAGGTCCCAACTTGACTGCGCCCTTGCAAATGCCAATCAGTAGTATCAACCTATCAGTGGTATCAATAACTAGTAGGTATACCCCGGCCAAACATTAAGTAACGCCTTTCTAAAGAGAGAGGTTAATCCGCGCCCTGATTGGAGGTCATTTTGGCCCCCATGTGGGTTTTCTTGAAAAGCGAAAAACGGCGGCGCGCAGCGCCGCCAAATTTTTAGTACCTTACCGGGCATCAATTTGAAACCTTCGCACAAAATTTCAAGTCTTAGGTCACCTTAGGTCAGGAGTAATTGATGTCAAACTGTTCGAGCAAAAATGAGCAAAAAACATGAAATTCTTAAACGCTCACAAAAGCTACAGTTAACGAGCAATTCCAAAGTTCTTTGTGTGGTCGTGTATGTAGAGAAACGACGGCGCTACAAAACTGCAACCTCTACAACTACAAGGTGGGCAGTGATATCCGAACAAAAACTAATGAAGCACAAAACTTGAATTATTACTATTAGTATTAGTGAGCAGTGAAAGTTCCATTGGGAAAGCCGGCTGTGATGAGGTACTTTTTTTGCGCCCTGCTCTGCATGCAAAGCAGATGAACGTGAATGCTGCATAAAGAGAAAAGTCATTTATTACTCAAAGCTTTGATGCCTATGGGACAAAAATAACGTTGTTTTTCCTTCAATGATTCCGGTTTGGAGGATGGTTAAACACGGCCATTGTCATATTGGGACAAAAATTTTAGATGTCTGGCCTTGGCGTCGATGAAAAAGTGAAAATAATCGTGAATAAATGGGTCGTTTCTGAGAAAGAACACAGAATATAAAAGGGGGTCCAAAAGGGGGTCACCTTCTTTTTGCGTCAAAGGAGGGGCCATGGCCCATTGCCCCCCTCCCCCTGTATCCACCCTTGGTTCGGAGAGGTAATCCCGTCCCCCGCCGGTTTCTACGCCGACGCCTGTACCGATATGTCAGTGATTGCGAAAAGACGGAAGAGACAAGACAAGAGACGGTCCCACCGACTATCCGATCGGTATCGGGTCAAATCTGGAGTTCCTGCTGCACTGAACGTAAAATGGTTGGATGGAACCGAAAATTGAAAATTAATAATTATCTTAACGCCAGCAACGTTGATTGATGACGAGAATCTGATTAACGATGACTATAGAATCTGAATAGCGAATTGATTGAAAATGGGCTCCAAAATAAATTTGAAAGGGGGAAATTCCCCCTTCCCTCCCTAGCCGTTCAGACACGATTTGAAAGGGGGAGCGGAATTTTCGAAGGGGGGAAATTCCCCTCTTCCCCCCTTTAAAAGTAACCCTGGATTTAAGTAGCAAATTGTCAATTGGCAGCTGACGTGACCCAGCTTGTGATTGCACTCCCCCCCCCCCCCCACTCAATCAAACGCCCATCACGGATAAGTGTGTTTATCACTGTCTGGTGGGGCAATGTGAGGGGTACCACATTAATCTTAACTCTCGCCCGTATTGGTGTTTTTCCAGCCCCGAACGTATAGGGGGGGGGGGGGCGTTGGACCTTGCCCCTTGTCGTTTCGCCGCTGATCGAGCTAGAGCTTCGCGGAGAAAACCACCGTGTTGCCCGTCACGAGAGGAAGCCGATGATACCTCCCGGAGTAGGTATCATCTGCGCGTAGGTATCATCTATCATATCCGCCGGCGCGGAGGCCCAGCCGGCGGCCGCTGGGCCTCCGCGCCACCCGCCGGCCGCTGGGGGGGGGGGCATATAGTTGCCCCCCCCCCTTTACTTTTGCGACGATATCGTCGCAACGCGAAGAGATAGAGAAGCGAAACTTTGCACACGTCTTTCTGAGTACCTAGCCGAGGTTGTGTCCAAATTTGGTGTCGATCCCATTTGAAATGACGTCACAGTGACGTCATAAGTCAAATTATAGATTTGCGACTCTCAGTTTCCTCACGATACATCAGATTTATGGGACCGAATATAAAGAGCCGATTATTGGTCAGGAACTAGATGGAAGTGTGCTTAGATGTTTTAGGATGACAGCAGGTGCTGTCTAGTTCATTTACAGTTGAGTTTCATGCTCAGCGTCATCAGAAACGGTCCATATCGGAAAACGACAAAACTTTATGACGTCACTGTGACGTCATCTTTGGTGCTACAACCACCAAACTTTCTCCAAACATTGCCAAGGTATTCATTTGAAGCTATGCCAAGTTTCACGTTCGTAGCTCATCAGGTTTCGGAGATATTCCACAAAACGTAAAGGGGGGCAAATTTATGCCCCCCCCCCCCCCCCAGCGGCTCGTGGGTTAAGGTCCTAAGTCATCGGTTGACTTTCCAGGTCAGGTCAATTACCCAAAAGTCGGGAAAATCGCGGGACCTGTTACAACGTCGTAAAGGGTGACTGTTATGTTTTTTCGGGGTGCTGATCACGAATATCATGTTAGATGATCATAGATCAGTTGGGGGAGGTTTGGTCAATGGTTGTCATTTTTAGCACATGCCATTTTTGGCAACCATGTGCTAAAAATGACAACGCTATCAGCTATTTTTAGCAACGATGAAGCCGATTTCACTCCTCAGCGAGGAAATCACGATTTTGGAAATACAAGCACTGATTTTGGAAAAGAAGTGCTGCCACCTGGTGCAAGAAGAAGAAACCAGCTTTAATATGGCCGTTGTTTGTATGGTAGTCCAACGTTGAAGTATACCCTTTTTTGTGGCCCGAAGTTGGACCTTTAAATTGAAGCATCCGAAAATGATCGATATTGATCGAAATCATGATGTTGATGAAAAAAATAATATGTTAAGTTGAGAGAGGAGGCCATTTTATCCAGATGCGGTGGTTTACTTCTTGAAATTATTTTTGCTTACGACGACTGCCATGTAATGAGGGATAATTAGCAGCGGTCATTAGCAAAAATAATTTCAAGAAGTAAACTACTGCATCTGGATAAAATGGCCTCCTCTCTCAACTTAAAATATTATTTTTTTTCATCAACATCATGTTTTCGATCAATATCGATCATTTTCGGATGCTTCAATTTTAAGTTCCAACTTCAGGCCACAAAACAAACTACCATACAAATAACAGGCATATTAAAGCTGGATTCTTCGTCTTGCACCAGGTGGCAGCACTTCTTTTCCAAAATCAGTGTTTATCTTTCCAAAATCTTCATTTCCTCGCTGAGGAGTGAAATCGGCCTCATCGTTGTCAAAAATAGCAGAATCGTTGTCATTTTTAGCACGTGTGACAAAAATAGCACGTGCTAAAAATGACAACGATTGACCAAACCTCCCCCGACTGAGATAGGGTCTTAATGCATTTAGGCCAGGTCAGGTCAGGTCGGGTCAGGTCAACCAGTAAAGGTTTTGCCGGGTAGGTGGCAACCGCCTCTGGCTCTGACAGTTTCGTAACATGTTACGAAGGCACCAAAACTACTTCGTAAATGTTCAAATGGAAATGGTTACTAAATTCGATTTCAGCTCCAAAAAAAAACTGGTCTAGCATCATGTAAAACTCGAAAAAGTGAACCGAAGTCATCAAAGGTCAATGACCTGACCTGACCTCCCGGGTGACCTTGACGCCCACTCTAATGCATGGGAGCATGATATCATCTTCCATGTTTGAGCGCTTGAAACCACGAAAAGACTGCAAACGCGCGGCTAATGCGAGCCGACATACGCCGAATCACGATTCCGGCCAAATATGGTCTCGAAAAGTAGGTCACAGGTCAAAGGTCATTACGGTCAGGGCCATGATCTTCAGAGTAGGTGTAAAATTGACTAACGCGAGGGTACTGAGAGTTTCGTCGCGGTCAGCCGCTTTTACGTGAGTTATTCGTGAAAAACTGATGGGTCCGTTCGACCCCCCCCCCCCCCTTCCCCCTATACGAGCATGGCTCGGATTGCCTTTTTTGTTTTTTGTTAAAAAAAATTATGGTCTCAGGGCTGTGACGAAAAACAAGTGGCCAAATCCGGTGAGAAAACAAGATTTGGGGGTACCCTAGGTTTGGGTCCTTCAGTCTCTGTCCCCCTCTCCCCCCCAGTGAAAATTCCTTAGACGAGGCCCTGCAGTACAATCGCTTCGAATACTGGTGGGGGTCATTTGAGAAAAATCCCCCTGCAAAGCTCTAAATAGACGATAGTTTGCCAACATTTGGGGTTTTTAGACTGGAAAGAAAACCAATTTCCATAAGACAATTTTGATTTAGTGAACTGCAGGGTGCAGAGCAGTTTGGCGGAGTCGAAATCTAAGTCCTTTAGTTTGGCCACTTTTTGGGGTATACCTACCGGGCCCCTGCAGCGTCTGAGACCGCCTTTCTGGATCCTTCTGCACACATGAGGTTTCGAATATGGCGACAGCCGACAATAGGTTTTAGGTACCTACGAGTAGGTGACGTCGATGACTTTGCGAGGTCAGCTTAACGTTTTCTTCTGTTGTAGCCCGATCCTAAAGCCTATAGGTAACCTAACTCAGCAACTAATAACAATACCTGGCCAGTGGCCGATCAACACAAAAAATGTCGTTTGAAACGGACAATCCGCCACCTAAGCTCCTGATATTAGTAACGATTGAAGAAATCGTATTTCATCCTCCGCGTTAAAATGTGAGCAAATAACTTTATCATAAATGGCTTCTGGTCAGTGGTCACCGCTCAGTGCTTCGCATTTTTCCGTTATACTCAGGTCACACAGCTTACAGGGCTCCGTATCGAACCCATGGGCTGTGCCCTGTTCGATGCCATGCTCGATGTGCGCGATGTGTAGCGAGTCTATCATTCAATGCGGCGAAAGGGTGCGTCTCAGGCCTCAGAGGGCACTCCGGTTGATGCTTAGTTCATCCATGCGTGGAAAATGATGTGTACTGAGACCGACGCGCCCTGCTGCAGATTTACCAAACTCCTAAATGTAAATGTCGTCTGCAGTAGGTACACAGCTACACACATGACACATATATCATTCCAATTTCCCTCATCGAGCCATTGTGACTTAGGTAGAACCGCCAGTCACCGGACGTGAGTCGTGAGGCAGTCGAAGACGGCAAAACTCAAGCGAAGCACACGCAGATTTTAACCTTTAAATAATCCCGATGTATATAAATTTATATATATATATATATATATATATATATATATATATATATATATATATATATATATATATATATATATATATATATATATATATAGGTAGGTATATATATATATACCTACATATATATATATACCTAGGTATATATATATATATATATATATATATATATATATATATATATATATATATATATATATATATATATATATATATATATAGGTAGGTATATATATATATATATATATATATATATATATATATATATATATATATATATATATATATATATATATATATATATATATATATATATATATATATATATATATATATATATATATATATATATATATATATATATATATATATATATATATATATATAGGTTAGGTTAGGTTAGGTTAGGTTATATATATATATATATATATATATATATATATATATATATATATATATATATATTATGAATATAGCATTATAGTAGGTACATACTACCTACATATCCCTATATCGTCTATACCACAGTGTATATGTTACGGGTCATATGCTAACTTGGGTCGACCCCTTGGGCAGTATGCATACCGCCCAAAAGCTTGGGCAGTTTGCATACTGCCCAAGTATACATGTTCTTGTCTTGAAGTTGTGCATTCCATGTTCATTTTCAAAATATTAATGGCTCTCTAAGTAGCGTAGTTGAACCGCGAAGTCTTTTTGCCGTCAAACGTCATTTATCGATTGAAGGGTGGAAGAATTGGATTGGAATATAAAGGCTTAAAATTATTTTCCTAAAACTTCATTGTTAGTTAGCCAGCGGCCAGCAAGTCAATTTTATCTGAAATGACAGATATATAGTGTCATCACTCGCTGGCCTTGGTTTGGCATCTGGACCTGTGAGGGCGTTATTATAGTTTCACTAGCTAATGTTGCATGAAACCATTTACATGTAAGACGTTACAAATTGTTGTGGTCAGGTTACTGCAGGTCAGGTCAAGTGACCTTACCTCAGCAAAAAAGTTAGAATGCTCGCTATAGCTACACCGGCTGAACGATCGCTTTGAAACTTTTAGCGATTAATAAGAGTAAAATTAGGTACAGAATTCATGTATTTAAATTTTAATATCATACCAATGGCCTAAGGTCAGGTCAATTTTGCACAGTCTCCCCTAGAAGTTGACAAGAGAAAGCTGAAGGACGCCTTTTTGGATGAACGTCATTCTAAACACCCTCAAACATCATGTTACAGGTAAACATGACACACTGGATCGGAAAACTGCACCTGTGACCCCTTTTTATGACCATGAGGTCATATCAGGTCATAAAAGATCTCCAGCAGTTCTTTGACGATAATTTTTTATGGAGACGTGTTGGAGCGATGAAAACAACCTTAGATGTGTTCAGGTCGACGATAAGGACGGGTTGATAAACAATATGACCTTTTCACGTCAGGTCATGACCTTGACCTCTGGTCAAATTTTGAATTTTGATAAAATTTGAGTGCATATTCCAAAAACCGCTAAAAGAGCCATCGAATACGCCGAGCTATGGGCGAATTAGAAAAAAATGAAAAAGGTGAAATTTGACCTTTGATGACCTCTGGTGCCCTATTCTTTGACCAGACGTAAAAAATCACCAGAGTACTTTCGTCATGATTTTTACACTATTTCAAATGCCGGTTACCGCATCTTACATGCCGCTTATTTATGTGCCGCTAAGTGGCACAGGAGCCGAGCAGGGGTGTTCAATCCCCCCCCCCCCCCAGCCCGGCACGGCTGGCGCCGAGTACCGCCCCGGCGCAGGTTAAAGCGTCTGTCATAGGACATGTATGCAAGCTATTGCAGTTTAACTAGTTTCACGAGCCACGGTCAGCATATTGCCCGAGTAAACATCTTGCCCGTGAGATGAAAGGTGGGTACTGGGTAGTATACATACTAACCGGGCAGTATGCAAACTGCCCGGGTGGTATGCAATATGCATACTGCCCAATGGGTCGGGTAGTATGCATACTACCCGGGCGGTATGCATACTGCCCGGGCTGTTGGGTAGTTTGCATACTGCCCGGGTAGTTTGCATACTGCCCAAGTTAGCATATGACCCGTAACATATATAAATTATAAATAGTATATGACACAGTGTATAAAGTCTATACGACGTTAATTGCTCGCTAGTTACATACCTACTGTCTTTGATTGGGGTTGATGCTCGAAAGAAAGCGCCTGAGTGGTTAATCCAATTTCCAAAGATAAGCAATGATAAGCATAAACGCATACATACCCACATGCGTACATAAGTACTCGTACATGCTGCAGTTACCCATTGTGTTTCCCTTTTCACTGAGGATGAAATTGATGCAATTCACTCAGTGGTCCTGGCACATCAAAAAGCACTGCATGTCGCTCTCGCATTATCGCTCTCGGTCCTTTCCCGGGAAAAAATACATCAGCATGTTATATATTTATTTCATCAGCAATTTGTTAGACATAAGCGGCGGGCGGTGCCACCGTACCACGCCACTGACCGGCCGACCGAAGGACTGATCGAGTCTGAATGGGGACAGTCGTCACGGTCGTCACTGCGAGTCCTTCCCTCGCGGCCCGGCGCAGGGGCGAGCCCAGGTGGCGACCCCTTGGGGGCTGGGCTGACCCCGTGGGGACCGCACAAGGGCGAGGCCAGCCATCGACAACGCAGGTCACGGCGACGCTCAATTCATTAGCACTTACAACGGTCACAAAAGTTTGAAGTTTCATGTTTTGAAGACAAGTGTCGACACATACGGAAATATGAAGATGAGATAAAACGTATGGAAGAAGACGGCGGCTGGCGAGCCGTGCTCGGCGGCTCACAGCCGCTTGCAGAGGCCCGGATACTCCGTGGAGCACGTGGTACCTTGAGGGCAGGCGGAGCACGGCTCACCGGCCTGATAGACTTGTTTGCCAATAGAATTTCCGTGAGGTGCATAGTTGCAGTACAGTCGGAACTGAAACAGAAAACAGTAGAGCTAAAGTACACAAAACGGGCAACTATGGCGGAACAAGTATAGTTTAAAGGACGAATCGATTAAAATATAAACGCTGAATGAACATGAACGATAAACTAATTACTACATGTAGTTTACTGTAAGCTGCAATAAACATGTGGGCAAAATAGAGAGTGGCAGCAACTGTTCGACAGTTCGATGAATCTACATAGACGACATCAGTCACTTACCGAGAGCCCTCCCCTTTCCGCGTGCTCAATCCAGCCGCATCCGAGCATCTCAGTCGTGGCCCAGATCACCTGGGTGTAGTGTCCGGCGCCGGTGCCACCGGACAGACTGCCGCAGGGCATCGGGGGCGTATGTCAGCATAGACGACAAGGTAATGTCAGCATAGACGACAACATCACACACCGCAAAACCCTGAAAAACTTTTAACTCTTCAGTCTTCTGGTTCTGTTAAGATAATAACGAGGGATGCTCAAAATTGTATTTATACCTACCACATTTCGTTGCAATGAAAGTAGGCATTCTTTCCGGAAATGGCTGACTTTATATCAATTAAAAATGGAAATATTTGTTCGTGTTATTTTTAAATGTATCATCGCTGCATGCACATCGTAGGTATAGCACATCACATTGCCTCTGAATAGGGGGCCGCCTGCGACACTAACCTGTGAACGTCCGACGAACCGAGGCGAGTGAGCTCCTCTAGCCAGCCGCCCATGGCGTCCAGGGGACGCAGGTTGACCCGCAGCAGCTGCTGGCGCGAGAGCGGACCCCGACCCATCGAGAAGCTCCGCTGCGCTACGTTCTGGCCGACGTGGCCACGCGCTGCAAAATGACATCATTTAGCTCAGTTGTTTGACACGAATAATGCATCGGATTTTATTTTGATATGAAAATAGAACATTAGCGCAACCCAAAATAACGCATCTGTCCGTCTTAGCAGACATTTGTTCTTTACTTAGAGAAGTTCTCTTATCTCGCCAAAACCCGAGAGCTTGGTATGCCTCGGTCCCCGGTCAGAAACTATACACTATAGGTACACTACAGTGACACTCCTGCAGGGAACGAGTCCGCTGGATTCCACGTACCGACTTGGCGACATTCATGACAGTCGTGTCCGTCCACGCAGCGGTCGGCAGCACCCTGGGCCACATCATGCAGCTCCACGTCGTATCTCTGACGGAACACAAATTAGGGAGCGGTTAAAACACAGAACTTAGTGGCATGGCTCACGGGGGTCGCAGGCTCAAAGTTTCTTTGGAGGCTTGTCTCTGCTGGTATCTCCGGACTGAAGATGTTGGCTCGGAAATGCAGCACCCAGTTAGACGAAAAAAGGAAACAAAGAACTGTCTCAAATCTCAATAGTTATATTTATCATCTATTTTGCAATTGCTGAGTTGCCGAAGACGGTCGAAAGTTCCACGAGCATTAAACACAAGTTTGAGGATAAAAAGAAAGGAAACTTGCTTATTGTCTGCATAAAACCTAGGGAAATGGAATGCAAAAAACAGCCCCCATACCAGAACGCTCTCAATTACCTACCAGTTGCATGATGTTGGCCCCGCTGGGCAGGAGCTCCCCGTTCCGACCGCGCCGCCGGCCCTGGGCCACCAGCATGCGCTCCATGTTGTGCCTGTGCAGGATGGCGGCGCTCTCATCCACAGAGAGCCGGCGGCGGCGCACGAAGCCACAGCTCTGTCGGGTGTGCGGCACCTGACACAGCGAATGCCCTCCGAACAGCCTGCAGTAGTGGTCGCTGGTGCGGGCCGGATAGTGGTCGCCTCCGTCGTCAGAGTCAAACTTCGGCTGAAGGTGGTCGGGGAGCACACGGAACAGCTGCTGCTGCATCCTGCTTTGCTGCAGAAGCTCCTGACGTTGCCGGTTGTCCATCTGCGCCAGGGCGCACAGCGCTGGCATTAGCAGCGCCAGCAGGCTCGTAGGACGGGCCATCGTCGGACGTGTTAGCTAGTCTCGGATCACGCAAGAGTGCTGACGGGGAAGGCCCCGGACCCGATCTAAATGGGGAAATGGGGCGCTGCATTCTGTGGATCAGCCCGGGTACTTCCTGGTCGTGTCTGTGATTGGTCGGTTACTGGCCATCGGCGTCGGTGATTGGCTGGTGGATGGCCGTAGATCACGGCGATTGGTTGGCGGAGGGCGGGTTCTGTGAAAATCGGACTCTGGTTGGTGGAGACCTTGTTTCTAGGTGCGATCTAAGAGCTCCCCCTCCCTCCGGAGCCGAGAGGAGAGGACGCAGGGAAATGTCGGGAAGTAGGAAGCAAATGCAAATGATTGTGGCCGATCAAGTGGAGCTAGAGCACTGAAAATGTCACCAGAGGACTCGCCATGCCATGAGGCTACCTTTTCATTTTTTCTTTAAGCTCACACAAAGATGTAGGAACATTAACCCGGCGGCCGCTGGGCCTCCGCGCCACCCGCCGGCCGCTGGGGGGGGGGGGGGGCATATAGTTGCCCCCCCCTTTACTTCTGCGGCGATATCGTCGCAACGCGAAGAGATAGAGAAGCGAAACTTTGCACACATCTTCCTGAATACCTAGCCGAGGTTGTGTCCAAATTTGGTGTCGATCCCATTTGAAATGACGTCACAGTGACGTCATAAGTCAAATTATAGATTTGCGACTCTCAGTTTCCTCACGATACATCAGATATATGGGACCGAATATAAAGGGCCGATTATTGGTTAGAAACTAGATGGAAGTGTACTTAGATGCTTTAGGATGACAGCAGGTGCTGTCTAGTTCATTTACAGTTGAGTTTCATGCTCAGCGTTATCAGAAACGGTCCATATCGGAAAACGACAAAACTTTATGACGTCACTGTGACGTCATCTTAGATGCTACAACCACCAAACTTTCTTCAAACATTGCCTAGGTATTCATTTGAAGCTATGCCAAGTTTCACGTTCGTAGCTCATCAGGTTTCGGAGATATTCCACAAAACGTAAAGGGGGGGGGCAACTTTATGCCCCCCCCCAGCGGCTCGTGGGTTAACAGATCAGACAACTAAAAACACGTGCACAAAAAAAAAACTAAGAACAACTAAACTAAAGGAACTAAAACAAACTAAAACTAAAATAAACTGAACTAAAACACATGCAAAATAGTTTATGAACATGCGATTAAGAATAATTGTGACGTAAAGCATATCATTTGATAGCCCATAGACCGTAGTAACTTTCCTTGCAAGTTACTAGTGATTGAGTGTGACCTTGTTTGACCTGGCCAGCTTGAAATGCTATGAGAAATTGTTGCGCCATAGGCCCCAGCCAGGATTCAGCCCAAACCGGATTCGTACAACATCCGATTGATTATATATTGGCAGATACACAAAGTCTTGTTCAGTGTTCGCCACGGGCCGCAGAATCCCAGTCCAGCCCAGCCCAGGCCCATGGGTTCACAGCCCGGCCCAGCCCGAGCCCATTCATGGTAAAAGTGTCAGAGCCCAGCCCGGCCCAGCCCGTCAAAAATGAATGGATCAAAAATTGTGGACACCACACGGGTCATGCGAAGTTAGCAAAGAAACAATATTTTGCGAGCAGTATGCCCAATGCACATTGCATACATGCTTTATTATCTCGTTTTTTTTTTTTTAGAGTCGCACAGTAATAAGCTAGTTACGTTTTTGTCTCAGTCGCGAACCCTTGAGTCCACTTTACAGTTATTGGCCCAGCCCATCACAGCCCATCGATCCTTCATATTTGTGGGCCCAGCCCAGCCCGTAGCCCAGCCAAGCCCATGGCCCATTGGGCTGGCCTGGCCCGTGGCGAACACTGGTCTTTCTGACTTCTGTATCGGGAACTATGTGATGTGCAATGTGCAATGTGCATGCCCTAAAACTGCACTCCAGAGAAAAACAGCGCCAAAGAAAAGGCACATTGAAAAAATATTTACCGGTATTTTGGGAAAATTAAAGAATACACCAAATAAATATTGCATGTATGATATATTCAAATTATTCATATACCAACGACTTTTCCTTGGGCCACGTATTCTTCCCCACAATGCCTAATTCGTATGCATGCATTTCAAGTTTATCCATGCCGTCTCAAATCTGGGATAACCTCGGGCTGGAGCCTCAATAGTGCGTCGATTTTTTTTCTTTAATTGGCTAACGCTGCCAAGCGCTCACACAGAGATCTCTTATAACTCGAATAACGCCATACGAGTATATTCACCACGGGTTTGCATAAAAACTTTATGGTTTACTTTACAGTACCGGGTGTCCCAAAAGTAAGGTCATGATTTAAAACTTAAATATCTCGAGAAGTAAGAGTCCGAATCACTTCCAATTTTAACACGTGCAAGGTACATCCATAAAATTATTTTCTTGCATGCTTAAACCATTTTTGATCATAACTACACCGAGCAGTAGGCATAAAACTGAGAAGGTCGAAATTCAACTCTTGAGAGGGTCCGTCATTAAAACAAAGGGTAAATACCGCCCAGTTTTCGGCCCTAAGCAGACCCTATCAGCTCGCCCTATCTCTGAACTCATGCATAGTTTCGCCTCAACCGGTAAAACGTCAGAAAAAAAGGTATAATGTACGCACAGGGCATGTATACTTAGCCACCTGTGCTTCGAGGTCCTGAGGACGACAGCGGGAATCGGGTGAAAATAAATCAAGAGAGGTGGCCGAGAGTCCTCCAAGTGGTTCTTCCGCTCGTCGCAACGCAGCTGTGCCGTCACCATCAACCAGCAGTGGTTTCAGCAGGATGGAGACTATGCTTGCACCGTCCTGAAGATCATGCATTGCCTCCGAGAGTGGATGTGAGATCGCGTAATTTTCAGTCAGGGCAACGCCATTGAACGGCCTCCGCGGTCACCTGACGTTACACCTTCATATTTTTATTCTCTGGGTACACAGCGGAAAGGTTGTCTTTTAGGACAACCCAACGAGCCGAGAAGAACTACAGGATGATACCTCCGAGCAAACATACGCGGCATCTCACCAGAGAATCGCTCCAGAATAGTGGAGGAAGTAAAACGCAGTCTATTCGTGCACGCGGCCCGAAATGGTAGCCATGCAGAAAAGCAGCAAATGTGGGGCTACGAGCCAATGTATTGACTCATATGTATATCAGAATAAAATTTTATGAAATGCTCTTTCATATGATGTCCTATTGATTTCTATCCATCGCGTACTTTTGGCGGTGTGGCCAAAACAAATGATGACCTTACTTTTGGGACACCCGGTACATCGATTGATGTGCTTTGGATCGCAATTCCCCATATATGCAAATTCAAGAGCTGATGTGCAAGCTATTTTTCCTTACCGTAGATGACCTGAGCTCATCGCGTGACCTTTAGACGTAATATTGGTAGTGGAGGCCATACCGAGTCGTTTGGTGCCGTTTTCAGCTCTGTAGTTCTACTGGATGGGTCGCAATCTGCCGTGTAATTTTGGGGTGCCGTGGCCTTTTCTGATCTCTGTAGGTCAAACAGCTTGGGGTGCCATCGAATGGTATCAAACACGTATTTTCTATCACAAGGACTCTGTGTTGTTGGGCTGTCATGACGCAAGGTTATTTGTCAGAGCAATGCCTAGCCTCAAATAATCAACAAGCGCACTCATGTAGCACAACATGATAATGCATCACCGGGAACATTCGCTACTCACATCGTGGTCGTTACTAATATCTTATAATATTTTCGTGGCTTTTTTAGAAATCATGAGTTTTTAATCTTTACAATCGGAGGCAATTTTTATAAACATTTTTTTTTCTTCAATTCGGTTTGCTGCAATTAAAACACATTTCGATGTTCATATCGGCAAGAAATAAAAGAGTAGCCTACCACGCCTTCCTCTTATACTCGCTTATCCATTCGCTTTGTTTGCGGTTAACCCGCGCCCTGCTGGAGGGGGGGGGGGGTGTTTGAACACCCCCCCTTGTGGTTTTTCGCGAATATCTCAAAACACCTTATCATACATCAATTCTACACATGTTGTGAAAATTTCAGACCAAGGTCATTCAAGGTCAGGTCACCAGGTCACTTGAAGTGACCTCACCTCATAAAAAGTTTCAATGTCTGTCATAGCTACACCGAGTGACCGATCGCTTTAAAACTTTCAGCGATTGCTAAGAGCAATAGCACGTACAAAATGTATATCTCAGAATTTTGATATCGATGACTTAAGGTCAGGTCAATTTTGCGACCTCCCCATAATAAGTCAATGGGAGAAAATTGAAATGCGCCTCTTTTGGACGAAAGACATTATAAACACTCCCAAATACCGAATTACAAGTGGTTTAGACACACAGAACATGAAAATGGTGTCCGTGACCCTTGTTTATGCCCTGAGGTCATCTTAGGTCACGAATGGTATCTAACAGTTTTTCGCAAATAACTTTTGATAGAGGCATGCTAGAGCGATGAAAACGCCTTAGATGTGTTCAGCTCGACGATACAGATCGACTGATATGCAGCATGACCCTCTCCGGTCAGGTCATGACCTTGACCTGAGGTCAAATTTTCAAGTTGACCTTTCAAGGTCAAGTGATAGTTCATTCGATGCGTCTTGACGAGAGGAACACGATGCCGGTAAAAGTAAGCTCGTACAAGGCTTGGGTCAAAAGTTATTGCAGAAAAACTATTGCCGAAAAAATCGGCTATTTTTGCAGTTTTTGCCCCCTGCAGGCAAAACCGTTGACGTTAGGTCAAATCTGAGAGAATTACTCAGAAAGGGCTATCGAATGCGCTTTTCCGCGGCGCTGTAGCTCTATTGGTTCCCGAGTTATGCGTTGGCTTCTTGGAAATTTTCGACATTCGACCTGGAAATCGGCGAAATTTCGCCTTCTATGACCTTTGGTGACCTGACCTTTGACCTGACCAAAAAATTGACCGAAGTGATTTCGTCTTTATTTTTGACGCTCTTTCGAACGCCGCATTCCGCGTATCGCTACGTGGCCCAGGAGCCGAGTTACAAGGGGGGGGGTGTTCAAACACCCCCCCCCCCAGCAGGGCGTGGAAATCCAGGACCCCCAGCCGGGAGCGGGTTAATGATTTGCTCCCTCATAGCCGTAAGCTTAGGTACTAGAACCGAGAATTGTTTTGTTTAACCCTCGCCGGACCTATTGGTTTTCTACATACGCGCCGGCCGAGGGGGGGGGGGGGCGGGTACGACCCCCTCCCTCGCCGTTTCGCCCCTGGTGGAGCTAGCGCGTCGCGGAAAAAACGAGCGTGTGCGCCGTTACGAGACGCAGAGATTGGTACCCGATTTTAAGGTCCTAGGTCAACCGGTGACCTCTGAGGTCAGGTCAAGTGCCCCAAGGTACGGTTCAGTTTTTGGTGAATAACTTCGCAAAAAACGGCCGCAGAGCGCCGATTCTGGCAGCATCGTGTTCGTCTCGCTCAGGCGCGTCGAATGATATACTTTTTGTCCGGGTCAGGTCAACTTGGGGTGTTGACCTCAGGTCAAGGTCAGGTCAGCACCCCCAGGTCACGAAGTTGGTCGAAAGAGGTCATGTTGCATATCATTCGATTCGGCAGGTCTTCCTGAGCCCATTGGTGGCTTTCCCGACTCGCTAGCTCAATTTGATCAAGAGTTATTGACGAAAAACTAATATGACCTTGATGACGTCATAAATGACGTCACGCAAGGTCAACATTGCAAAAGTGACGCATCTAACCTTGCAAGGAGTGCATAAAATCACGATTCTGTGTGCTTGAGATAGTTGGAGATCGTTCCCGGCGCCAGAATAGCAGTTTTCATTTTTCCCCATTGACTTATAATGGTGAGGTCACGAAAATGACCTGACCTCATATGACCTTTAGGAAAAATCTGAGATATGCAAGTTGTGGGACTCATAATGGATACTAGATCCTGCAAGTTTCATTTCCCTGTGACATCTCCTCTGGCAGTGAGGGCGTTGCGAAGTTGCGACATCTGAAGACCGTGCAGAGGTTCACTTATGACGTCATAGGTCAGTGACCTGACCTGACCCAAAAATGCGGTTGGTGTCAAAAGATGCGGCTTGGATCAAAGGTCAGGTATGCCAAGTTTCAGCTCTCTATCGCCAGCGTGTTCGGAGCTATCGCGAAAAAACCCTATGGGGGGGCGGCACCCGCCCCCCCCCTCGGCCGGCGAGGGTTAAAAAAGCGGTGATTTGATGGCAAAAAACCGCGCGGATTACACCTTCTAAAGATATATTGAAGGTAAAATACTTCAGTTGAAAGGAGTCTGAGGCTTCAGCGAGTTGGTACTTCCCAGGTATCAAATAGGTGCCACCGCGAATATCCCGTCGTGCAAAGACGGCCAAGGTGTATTTGAAATCTGTCATGCTTTTAACAAGAGCAGTAATTACCAATGTCATTGCCTTACGTAAAATTGTCTTAGGTGAAGCTTCTCACACGACAGTTTGGGGTGCCGACCAAGGGCTGTCCAGTCCATGGCTCCGAACTAGAAAACACGGATGTAAAAGACACGGCAGTGTCACTCCCTCCCTCACAAAGAGCCTACTTGCCCTCTGTACCCTCTTTCTCACGCTGGGAGCCTGTCCGTCAGACCCCTCATCTAAATATAACATCTATCTGGGTCAGCACGGTCCGAGGTTCGGCCTGATATGCCAGTCAACAATGGCGTCGTTTCGTTGGCGAGGGGCGGTGTTTTCGGGTTTGACGGTCCCAGAGGGGCACCTGGTCAGTGCCGATCCGGCGGCGTATGGGAACGCGGAAGCGATGAAAGGAGAGAGGGGGAGGAAGAGAGAGGTAGAGCGGGGAGAAAGTGGCGGCGGCTGCGGCGACTGACCGACGGTCCGAAAAAGATTTTAATCTTCCAGCGGAGCGTGGTAGTTTCATCGGTCCACCCCTTTCAAAACAGGGGACTGTCAGTACTCAGTACCTCATAGTAGAAAGCTGTGAGATCCTGACGGGCTGGCGCATTTATAGAGTGCAGATTTTGTCGTTTCAAGTTACCTTTAATCGTAACTATAATGGTCTAAAAAATTCGGATTCGTGGAGATATTGTTTTAACTCCGACTACCACATGGTATCTGACACCGATTCTAACCACGATTCCGACTCCGGGTAAATTCACTGCCACTGGCGCAATGCTAAATCGCGCCGGTGCGTATGAGGAAGAAGGGGAGGGGGGGGGGGGCATTGAAACACAGAAGTGTTTTTATCTGGATGCCGCGGCGTTTGTTGGTTGCTGCATATTTTGTCACATTTTTGAAAGATCACCTGCACAGTACAAACTCACGTCATATAAAAGGAACTCTTTGCTGTCTTTTAAAGGGCTGCTGGCCCGAGCAGTGTATCGTCACCGGACATTCAGTTGAATTAAACGCGAGGCCTTTCAAACTCATCGACTGTAGGCAAAAATGTGTGCGAGGTCTCGGCAAAGAAGCACTTTGTTAGCTTTAGCTGTGGTTATCACCTATGAGAACCATAAGTAGCATAATATCATGAATATTGTGACGTTTGCTTACGGCATCCTACGACATAACGACGGGGTCATGCCATCCCTCATCATCTCACCATTTTTCACCATCAGGACAGTGAGAACATGGTGAGTGAAATGTTAAGAAATAAATCATTGCAGCTTAGTGAAAAAATACAGCGTACCTACCTACAGGCAAGGGCATTATAGCAAACAAGCTAGTTTCTTGTGACCATCCAAGTGGTTATGCTTGTTTCGCACATATCACCTAGTACCAGACTTGTGCCAAGGTCCCAAAAAGATCCGAGATCCAGGGTTCGCAGAGTCCAAGGTCTGGGACCTTGAAGGATCCTGGACCTCACATTGTCATTTTTGTCGCGAGACCTTGGAAACCCAGGACCTTAAAACATCCATATGCCGCGAGACCTTGGAATCCCAGGACCTCAACATTTGCATATGCCGCGAGACCTTGGAATCCCAGGACCTCAACATTTGCATATGCCGCGAGACCTTGGAATCCCAGGACATCAACATTTCATATGTCATGAGACCTTAGAAACCCAGGACCTCAACATTTCATATGCCGTGAAACAATGGAAACCCAGGGGTCGGGACCTCAAAATTTTGGTATGCTGCAAGACCCTGCAGAATGCAGACCTTCAGTCCCAGTTTTATTATTTGTCATGGGATCTTAGGAGAACGGTCTGGACCTACACCATCATTTTGCTGAGGGACCTCAAGAATCCTGGAAGCTGGACCATGAGGTTTATGTTGCACATGGGCCACTAAGGACCCTGCACTAGGTTTTGTCTGTAAGCACTTCAATAAATATCTATGGTTGAGCGACCAGCTGCAAGGGGCTAAGATAGATACATGAAGAGAAAACGAACCAGACTGTGTAGACATATATAAAGCCAAATCGTTGTCATGGCTGTGAGGCAGAACTGGAACAAGAGACCTGGTAGCTTTTTACATTATCGATGTTATTGATTATGAAACTGTCAAACAGTGGACAGTGGTGGTTTGGAAAGTTCTTTTCTAATCTCACCTCACATATTTTCTGGGGTTGTGATATGCCGGGCTTGAAGCTATTTGGAAGCTACCCACTGACCTAGTTAGTGTCAAACTTATTTGTTTTGCAATTCATCAAATCACCATTGAGCCAAGGCATTGAGCAATGAGCAATATAAGCAATGATTCCATGACAGTTCAACTTTTTCGTTTAGCAGGTTTTCGTCGGACAATTTTTCGTCTGCAGATTTTCGTCCGCAGACTTTCGTGACTTCGTCTATGCATTTTTTCGTCTGTGCATATTTAAGTCCGCGCATTTTTTTATAAGGACATTTTCCGCCTCGTCCAGACGAAAAAATGCCGGACAGAAAAATACTCAAACGAAAAATGCACCAAATCAATTCGTACAGACGAAAAAATGCAAGACGAAAAAGTCAGACGAAAATCTGCCGACGAATAACCGTCTGACGAAAAAATTACCACATGGAGTTTTGTTCAGAGCCTTCAATCTAATGTGAATGAACAGTAAGTAAGGTTTGCGCTCGCTGATACTCTAATTCTATTGGCTTAGTCGATCAGTTTTTCTGTGAGCGCTCGCGCAAACAAGACTTAGAACATATTTGAGTTTTTATCCTAGGCATTATGTAACTGAATGTGCAGAAAATCGAAAGCATCCTATCCAATTCAACTTTTACGTTTTTATGAAGCCTGTAAGTTTTATTTCTGGTTTTTTGATATTGCCTGAAAGAATACTTGAATGTCTGTCTTCAATGACTGTAAGGTGCTATCCTATATTCCTACTGATCAGGTAAGATTGAATTGAAAGGTACATGACAATACAAATTGCAAGGCCTACCTATTACCTACCTACATTTTTATGAATTTGTCAGGTTAAAGGGACCCTCCCACCTTCAAAAAAGTTTATGAATTGGCATGAAAGTGATGTCGCTCGGTTCAGAAAGAGCGAAAACGAATATCTACCAAATTTCACCGAAAAATATTCACCGGTTTTCAAGATATTAGACTTTTACTTTTGTTTACTTTTTGGGATCTCCGCTGTTTCTAGCGACTTTATTTTAGAAGTGCGGCGTTTGCGGCAGATGTTGCGCGCAAATAGCATATACCACCGCGTGCTACAAAACGTTTTAGTCAAACTTAATGACGGACGTTCGAAAGCCTGATGACGTCATCAGATTCCCGTAATGGTTAAGAGATAGGGACCAAGCTGGTCCCACCCTGCAAGTAAAGGGAAGAAATTTCTTGAATACCATAAAGCTGCGGGGGTTGCGACCAGGATAAATGGTGGTTTCTGAGCCTGGCCGCAAACTTGGCTATCTCAACTCAAAACTAATGTTAAGGTGGGAGGGTCCCTTTAAAGAAGGAGAGATTGATATTATGATTCATTTTTAACTTGTGATGAAGCTCCCCCTACCTATGTTGGTTAATGATAAAACCACCACAGTCCACAGGTTTGCATAGGTTCTGCCCCTTTCAATGTTGCTGGGCATCCGTTGGCAGAATATTTAGAAGTAAGTCTGCTCATCAGAATGTTAGTTTGCTTAAGTTCTTGTTGTGGGACCCTGAATACTTTGGATCCTGAGATGTATTCTTGCCGTGGGACCTTGAGGATTGTGGACCCTGAACTCTGAAGTGTGTACTTGTCATGGGACCTTGGGGACTGTGGATCCTGAAATTCACACTTGTCGTGGGACCCTAGGGACTGTGGATCTTGCAATGCATTCTTGTCGTGGGACCTTGGGGACTGTGGACCCTGCAATGTATACTTGCCATGGGACCTTGGAAACCTTGGATTCTAGAAATTGAATTTGCCGTGGGACCTTGGAAACCTTGGATTCTAGAAATTGAATTTGCCATGGGACCTTGGAAACCTTGGATTCTAGAAATTGAATTTGCCGTGGGACCTTGGAAACCTTGGATTCTAAAAATTAAATTTGCCGTGGGACCTTGGAAACCTTGGATTCTAAAAATTAAATTTGCCGTGGGACCTTGAGGATCCTGGATCTTGATTTTTGGTCCCGGCACAAGTCTGCCTAGTACCGATTCGCTCGGAGGAGAAATAGCGAGAGTCGCATCAAATACATACATTCTGCTTGCACCTGGGTCGATGGGTCAGAGTAACCTCTTTGGGAAGACATTTGCTTCGACTCTTCCATGCAGATAATTTATGCTAGACTTCCATATTCACCATATTCACAATCTACTATTTTTATATTAACTTTGCCTACTTTCAAGGCCCGTGACCGGGAAAAAAATTGAGCGGCTCACGGGTAATTCAGCCTTACTTGGAGCGAGCGGCGGGCGGTGGGCTGGCCGGCCGCCAGCTGACCCCTGCCCGGGGCGCCGGCCGGTCACGTGACCTTTCCCGAGGTCACGGCGGGGTCAGCCGCACCGTGCCCCGGCAGATCGGGTCGAGGCGCCGCGCCGGGCGGGCGGGGCCGCGGGACTTCGGATTTTGGCGTCGGCAGATTCTGGTCCTTTGCTGCCGTGCTTTCGCTGGCATTTTAAGTTTTTCGTTCTGTAGACAATTCCACATTCTCTAAACATTGCTTACATTTTAGTATTCTTAGATTGGCTTTGTCATCTGGTACGTAGGTTTGCCTCCTCTTAGGGATTAGTATCTGGGATGATTTTTCACGGCCTGTTATTCAGGTTCCATTGCTCGACGAGTTGTTCCATCTGGTTTGCACGATGACACTCCGTGCACTACACCGCTTACGGTCAAGGCACGCGTATTATATAGTCCAGCAAAGTACCACGTGCTGTAACAATCGGCACTGGACAGTCTGCCCATGGGCGTGCTGACTTGCCATGTAAATGGGCAATCCCCGCTTCTCGTGCTCTATCCATCCACATCCCAGCATTTCCGCTGTGGCATATCGCCTGTGTGTAGCGGCCAGCGATGGTTCCGCCAAAGACCTGACTTAATTTGAAACGAAGCATCATTGAGAACCAGCACCAGCAGAGACATAGGACAGCGACTGATGAGCCATGGTGGGGGGCTTACAGCTCCATTCTCATGCTCTATCCATTCACGTCCCAGCTTCTCTGCTTTGGCCCACATCGCCTGTACGACCAGGTGTATAGTGACCAGTGCTGGCCCTACCAGACAACATTTTACGGACTGGGGCGCCCCATCTCCTACACCCAACACTCGGTGGATTCGACGGACGCTGGTTGATCCGGAAGGATGCTTTGGGTTTATAGGAGTTTATGGACGTCCCGGTTGTAGGGTCCAAACGTCATAAAGACGTCGTTTTAGTTCACTAATCAGCGTCTGATCTAACCATTGCTTCATTTGCTCCACCAGGCTGGTTGATATCGAGTTCTTTATACAACTATCTCTTCCATAAATGCAGCGCTGTGCTCGGCAAGGTTTTGTCCGGGATATCCCCGTTGAAGTAAAACAGAACGTTGCTTCGATTATTTGCGTTATTTAGACAGATCCATCATTTACATTTTTGATTAAACATGTAAGAAACGTACCAAGTCCTATTTTTCCACAATATTGTTTGGAATCGGCGAAAAGTCTCTAGGCTGATCAGTGACTTATCCAGACACATAGACTGCGATTTTTTGGCCATTTCCATTGTCCATAGTCGCTTAGTCTCTGGTACTCTGTGGAGCATATTGTCCCCCGCAGCCACTCAGTCTCTGATACTCTTTGGAGCACCAGATCCATCATAGCCGCTCAGTCTCTGGTACTCTGTGGAGCATATTGTCCCCCGCACCCACTCAGTCTCTGGTACTCTTTGGAGCACCAGTCCATCGTAGCCGCTCAGTCTCTGGTACTCTGTGGAGCATATTGTCCCCCGCACCCACTCAGTCTCTGGTACTCTTTTGAGCACCAGATCCATCGTAGCCGCTCAGCCTCTGGTACTCTGTGGAGCATATTGTCCCCCGCACCCACTCAGTCTCTGGTACTCTTTTGAGCACCAGATCCATCGTAGCCGCTCAGTCTCTGGTACTCTGTGGAGCATATTGGTCCCCCGCAGCCACTCAGTCTCTCCTACTCTGTGGAGCACCGGGTCCCCTCGGATAAGCACAAAGCACTGCTCACCGGCCATGTAGGCTGGTATGCCTGCGACGTTTCCGCGGCCCATGAATTTTATAGTCACAGAGGAGCAACTATATTGATCAGGAGCAAATTGTACATAGTCCCGCTTTATCTCTTTGGCACAGCTTATGTTTCAACTATCTTCCACGAATCACATGGTCATTCCGGGTGTTCTCAAGCCTAAATGGTCTCTAGGTCGCAAGCCGGCATCGATCCCTACTTGTATTGAAGGCTGCCTGCCTGGCTGAGCCACTGGGAGCCCGTAGACAGCCTGAGCAGAGTTAGCCAACCATATACACGGGCTTGTCAATTGTGTTGCCACGAACCCACAGTTGTGATAAATCCTGGCCTAAAAAATAGTTTCAGGGTAGGGCCAGGCACTGAGCGGTGATCTATCAATGAAGGCAGTTAGCAATTTAACTACAAAACAAACTGTAAATAACTTACTGCAAAAAGTAACTTCCCCTCTGGAGTGGCGTCCGCTTCAGTAGCATCTGCCTGTGGACGGTTGACTGGCTGAGCTGGCTGATTTTCTCTCATGGCTTGCAGCTCATTTGATCCACTATACGCAGGCCGATCCTTAGTTCTTCCCTAGACAACTAGTGAGTTTCCATAAATGTGCTGTGCAAAGTTTTGGCCCGTGGGGCGGATCATGGTCGGGAGTTATCAGTCTCTGGCTAAACTGGAGTGATGGGCACTGAGGGCACAGGTCCGGGCGCCGTTCAATATGGCGACGGAATTGTTTGGGCGATTTACAGAGGTTTCAATTCAAGAAATATTCAACTACATTGATAAAAGTATAGTTACTGCAGGCAGTCATTGCCCGCATCGTAAAATCGCTGACATCACAGAATTTCCAGCGTCGTTCCGCAACCAGCGTCACTTGCATCGACATCCCGTCGGCCAGCCTAGCCCGCCTTAGCCTACAGCTAGACTTTGCTAGGCTGAAACTTCTTGGCCCCGTCCGATCCACTTCATCTTACCTGTGATCATTTTTACAAAGTTGCTGCGATAGGCGTTTAAACATGTGCTGGATTAGTTCGCAAAATCGACAACGTCTATGAACTTCCTGTGTCATGAGTCGACGCTGGATGTTCGCAAGCGCTGCTGCCTTTTTCTGCGCCGATTCCAAAGCTCTGGTTCGAAACTCGCCCTGGGTCCCTCCGCAGCATCCATAGCCGCTTGAATTTACTGAACATAAGCCATCCTTTAGTCTAATGATAATTAAAGTACTTGCGGCATGATCCACAACCAAAACCGGCCTTTCGGCTTCTCCAATGACCGTCCGTTTTTCGCAGGACCCGCCCGCTGCCAGCCAATCACAGGCGTGTGCGTCCACCCCCCCCCCCCCCAGCCAATCGCCAATAATTATGGCCGGCTGCTGACCAATCAGACATCCTTAGGCCCTCCCTGGGGCGCTCCAACAATGCGACCCTCTATTTTCGTCCCCCATTTAAATAGAGCTTGGTATCGTCAGTCAGCACTCGGGTTTACCTGGCCCGAAGCTGATTGCTCTCGGCCATGACCCGCCCCGCGTGCCTATTGACGCTGCTGCTGCCAGCGCTGTGCGCCCTGACCAGCGCGCAGATGGACAACCGACAACGTCATGAGATGCTGGCGAGGGATAGGATGCAGCAGCAGCTGCACCGCGTGCTACCCGACCACCTTCAGCCGAAGTTTGACTCTGACGACGGAGGAGACCACCATCCGGCCCGCACCAGCGACCACTACTGCAGGCTGTTCGGAGGACATTCGCTGTGTCGGGTGCCGCACACCCGACAGAGCTGTGGCTTCGTGCGCCGCCGCCGGCTCTCTGTGGATGAGAGCGCCGCCATGTTACACAGGCACAACATGGAGCGCATGCTGGTGGCCCAGGGCCGGCGGCGCGGTCGGAACGGACAGGCCCTGCCCAAGGCCGCCAACATGATGCAAATGGTAAGTAAATAATGTCGAAATGGTAAGCAAATGGTCGAATATGCTCTGTTAGTGCCTAGACTAATAGGTCAAAGCAATCTCGTCCGGAAGAAGTTGGGTTCGATTCTCTGATGCTGCTTATTTATGTGTGGGCTTTTACAAGTTGCTAACAAAATTCTATTCAGCTATCCTTAAGTCTAGTGATAATCACTTGCAGCATAATCCACCACCAGCCTTTCGGCTTCTTCAATGAGCGCCCGTTTTTTTTTCAGGACTCACCCGATGCCAACCAATCACAGACGTTTGCGACCATCCGCTGCAGCCAATGGCCGGCACCGATTGCCCGCTACCGACCAATCGGACGGACACTACCTAAATTGGACCATTGCTGGGGTGCTCCATCAACGCGACCCTCTCTTTTCGTCCCCCATTTAAATAGAGCTTGGTATCGTCAGTCATCACTCGGGTTTACCTAGCCTGAAACTGATTGCTCTCAGCCATGACCCGCCCCGCGTACCTTTTGACGCTGCTGCTGCCAGCGCTGTGCGCCCTGACCAGCGCGCAGATGGACAACCGACAACGTCAAGAGATGCTGGCGAGAAGCAGGATGCAGCAGCAGCTGCACCGCGTGCTACCCGACCACCAACAGCCGAAGTTTGACTCTGACGACGGAGGCGACCACTACCCGGCCCGCACCAGCGACCACTACTGCAGGCTGTTCGGAGGACATTCGCTGTGTCGGGTGCCGCACACCCGACAGAGCTGTGGCTTCGTGCGCCGCCGCCGGCTCTCTGTGGATGAGAGCGCCGCCATGTTACACAGGCACAACATGGAGCGCATGCTGGTGGCCCAGGGCCGGCGGCGCGGTCGGAATGGACAGGCCCTGCCCAAGGCCGCCAACATGATGCAAATGGTAAGTAAATAATAAGTATTGCCTGCTGCCGTGGGACGGAGACGGGACGTTCATTTGCGTTTCTTTAGCTTGTTTCGTTGTTGAGCGTTTTTAGCTTGTTTCATATTAGATGTTTCCTTAAATTGTTTTTTTTTTTACTTTGTGAGTAATCGGGATATGTGGGGTGTGATTAATTAGGTTTTTAACGGTCTTTGTCTTTGTTTGTTTGTTGCAAATTAAACTTAATTCTTAGCGTCACGCTATGCTTGCTTTATTTTCAATGTTCTTTCTCTAGGCATTGCTCGTTCAAGCCCATGTCTTTAGTGCGTGGGTACCTACCGGCAAAGGCCAGCACGGAAAGTTTTTAAATTGAACCTGCGGGTAACCGCCTTGAGCCTTTCCCCAGCTCACTCCTCATTTCACCCCTTGTTTCCTCAGAGCTACGACGTGGAGGTGCATGACGTGGCCCAGGGCGCTGCCGACCGCTGCTTGGGTGACCACGACTGCAGTCCATGCCGCAAAGTCGGTACGTAAAGAATTCAGCGATTGATAAGGACCCTTCTGAGGTCCTTATCAATCCAGCGAGTCTTGTAAATTGACCACATTTAATGTCATAACAATGCCACTAAAGCTGCAAATTTTGAACGGTTTAGGGAATAAAAGTAAATCACAAAAAGTGATGTTCAAATCGTGGCATTTTTTAAATATCCCATGTAAATGTAGCACTGGCCATGGGTGTCGTTTTGTAGAGGCTTGGCAGGGCTAGAGTCCTATACCAAAAATTTCATATCTTTTTATGGCGTTGCATGATAAGGATCTTTTTAGAATCCTTAAGTTGAAGTAGAGCCCACCAATAAATTTCGGAAAGTTACACCGTGACATTGGCACTTGTAGTTTGCAGAATTTGATAAGATTTTGCCGTGTGTCAACTTAGCTGGCGCAAGATAACTGAAGTCGAAGACTGGTTGATATGCTATCTAATGTGCGCAAAATACGGAGCATTACCTACTTGAACAAAGAGGCATTTTGTTTTTGACACCATACAAATTTAAGCGCTGCACATAAGTTTTTTGAGATGGGTGGTTACACATAGACATTCCTCATGTGGTGGCATACCATTTCTGTCCCCCTGTTCTGTCCCGCAAGTGATCCAAACTATGTATTTTTTATGTGTATGTCGTATTTCAGAAAGGGGAGATCTCGGGCAAAACTTTGCCGCGCACTCGGTGTTTATAAGCCCTTCCTCGCGAGAGGGCCTGCTCAAGATCGATGTGCCGCCATTGGACCAGACGGGTGGCTGGTTCATGCAGGCCGATCGTCTCAGCCCTTCAGAAGTCCACAGGTCAGTGCGGCTTAGCGGCCCGGGCTATCCTGAGCAGCAGCGTCATTGCTTCGAACATCTCATTGGCTGTGATTTATACTAGTAATGAGGTAGGAGTAGGATTCTTATGATGGTAGAAAATGACCTTATGCTCATGATACAATGAAATGATATTAAAATAAGTCCAAAAATAATATTTTTTGGACTTAATTTAATATCATTTCATTGTATCATGAGCATAAGGTCATTTTCTACCATCATAATATTCATAATTATGCTCAAACTAGCCATAGCTCACCTCCAAGGAGTAGGATTCTCTCAAATAGCGTGATGTCTAAATTACGCAAGGGAGAATGCATTTCTCTTTAGTCGAAATGTATGCAGGTCCTGCAATATTACACATCGGTTGCCTTAGGGCAGTTTCTTGGTGCTTGTATTTCCAACCAACCCAATGGTCTAATCTAATCAGGTTGGCTGTGTGTCGCATAAGACCCTCCCTCGCCCGCCCCCACGCCGATATAGGTACAGCCCACCGCTAAAGTAATGTAGGGTTTTACCAATCTCAACGGTTGGCTTTGACTGAATGCGGAGTGATCGAAAAGAAGATGTCAATAGCTAAAGTTGCAGCTGCAAAGGTGACGATACCTATAAGCTACATTCAAAGTTTCATTGTAGTCTGGTTAATCGTTCCTAAGCTTCAGAAGCAGAACATACCCATGACTGAAACCCCACATTACTTCTGCAGTGGACTGTACCTACCAGTGGCGCGTTATGCGTTGTGGCCTCTCAGTCTGATCTTATCCTCCGATCTGCGACAGGTTCAAGGGAGGCCACGGCGCTGGCCACTACACCCAAGTGCTCTGGGCCACCTCGGAGCGGCTCGGCTGCGGCTGGATAGAGCACGAGGAAAGGGGAGGTCTCTCGGTGAGTGATAGAATTAACCTATGAAGCATATAGGATAGCGCTCTAGAATCGTAAATTCTCATCATTGCTTATGCCTCGTCGAATTTGAAGATGAATGAATACAATAATCGAATAGTTGTAGGTATTGACGATCACTTTGCAAACGCATTTAGCAAAGTCATTGCTTCAGATAAAATAACGAGTTTTCAAATTGTGTAGGTACTTCTACCTCCGTAGTTTTCAGTTAAATGTATTCTAATTCCATCTTTGTCTTGTTACAGGTCAAACTGTTTTGCAACTACGGGCCTATCGGTAACATTATTGACCTCCCCGTGTATGTGGCTGGTGAGCCGTGCTCCGCCTGCCCGCGTGGAACCACGTGCTCAACAGAGTACCCGGGCCTGTGCAAGCGACTGTGAGCCGCCGAGCACGACTCGCCAGCAACTGTCTTATTTTTTTATATTCGTTGCGTTTCGTTACTTGTACTGTTTAAATATGCCCTAAAAAATGTTTCCTGAACAAAATAGAATATTGTTTGTATTGCGATGTTTCTCGTGGTTGTTGAAGTACTAGCGTCGATCCAGAGAGTGAATGACTGAAGAGACATGTATATTATGGTAGCATATACACACTAGCGAATAAAGTGGAATAGAGCGTGCGTCTGAAACACATCGAATATTGCATCACAACTTTATTCTTACATCTTTTACTCGTGCTGTATCGAGGGCGGGAAAATGGTTCACTTCAGACTGCTTAGAGATGGGCGTCAATGCTTGGTGAAGTGTTTTTGCCTTCATGTAGTGATGACTGCGAAGGGTGACACTTGTAAAATTTCGAGAACGAAAGCAAAAAGGTCGCTGAAGCATAATACATAGTGTGTGGAAAGGAGAATATTCATGCTTACCGCTATGCTTACCGCATCTTCAGAATTTAACGCTGCAATTGCTTCAAAATTGAATATTGCAGACGGTAATGGGTTTAGTCACAGCTGATTAGACAGGCTGATCAGGCCATCCAGTCTGATAAACACTGCACATTTATAAATGTACCGCGGATACATGAGCCAAGTAAATGCGTATTATAAAGGGATTAAAATAATCAGCGAATAGGGTTAATCAGTTCATAATGCGTACTTCCTTCATTATTCATCAATGACCATTGACCACAGTCGAGTGTCGAGTATTTTTTACGACTGAGCGTCATGTCAGCTAATACTCCTTTCAGAATGAGGGCAGTTTATTGCATTGAGGCTGATTCAAGCACGCTGGGACACGGGGCAGGGAAACATCAGCATGACAACGCACTTCTCCATACCTATCAGTACCGGTTGCAGGCACACCGCACTCTGGCAGCCATGGCACCGTAGTGGATTTTAGAATGTGCGTGTTCGATGGGTGTGATTGGTTTTACCATTATGCTTAAAATGTTGCTGATATTGGGAATGAGTTTATATCACTTCAAAACCCTGTAGCAGTAGTCGTATGTCAAGAGCGATTCTCTTCATTGAGAGGAAATTAAACACTCACTTGCTCAAAATGGGTAATGACGTAAGGCAACTAACTCATGGTATAAGAAGATTAATGACATGTCCGTATCAGGACCAAGGTAAACGGTTACGTTCCATTGAGGCGAACATTGACATTTACCGGCAAGCAATATAAGCGCTCGGGCGCTCGCAATGGTGTGCCCTGTGATGTGTGTATGCATGATAAACATATTGTAACGGCAGTTTGTCGACGAAGGGGCGCCATTCACACTGAAAGCAAAGTGGTTGGGCGTGCAAAAATGTCTAAGAGTCCTCAGCGATTCTGGAACATTATGTCGTTCAATGGATGTTCATGAGCCTAAGCCGCGGACAAGTGCTTACTCCCACGTGTGCACGATATAGGGGAGAGTGGGGCAAAGCGGCCACCCTAACGTTTCTAACGATGCCGACGCTTGATTTTTAAACTTGGAAAGATTCTTTCTATACCAATGTGATCCCTATTAAATTGTCTTTTATTCCAACTGCGTTTCATTTCCAAAGGCGTTCACATATAGGAGATATTGACAAAACTTTAAACCTATAGCATATTGGCCACTTTGCCCCATCCCTGAGGCAAAGCGGCCACTGGCGACTTCTCAAGTACCGATATGAGAAACAGAATAGTTGCCTCATGCACGACTAGGGTATTTGATGGTGACAAGGTTTAAGGGAAGATGGATGTTTACTTTGTTATCTTCCCACCTATTGCTAAACAAAGAAAGAATTTTCTTGGAAAAACATTTAATTGCATAATTTGGTAACTCATGTAACCGAAAAGTGGCCAAGATGAATGCATGACGACACATTTGAATATAAATAATGTTTTTATCCAGATGGAAACAACTTATGGCCAATTGGGGGCTGGCCACTTTGCCCCGGCCGCTTTCCCCCGCGCATACCGTCCGAGACAAAAATATTCCAGCTCAGCTATGAGTGGGGTAAAAAGCATTAAAATTGGTAGAAGGCATGTACGATAACCACGCAATGCATGGACAAAAACGCTTATAAAAATTCCAAATGGTTATGGAATAAAATAACATTTAAAAATTGTAAACATAATTGGTAACCTGGCAAGAAATGCTTTTCCGTGTTTCACAGAACAATGGCGATGGGCCTGAAACCCCGGTCTGGCTCATTCGAACGACCGCAAAGAGAAGTATAATTGGAAATCATAAATTGGAACTGACGCCAGCTGTGGAGGGCTAAAACGATGGATGGCCGCTTTGCCCCGGGTGGCCGCTTTGCCCCACTCTCCCCTATGTACGCTGCCGATGGTCGTGTGACATAAGCAACAAGCACGCAATCGCTTGTTACATTTTTAACCAGCGCATGAATGGTGTATTTTCCATGGCGCTGGTGACCATGGGAGGGGGAGGGGCTCTAAAGAGCCCCACTCCTATATTCGAAACTACTGGACTTATTTTCAAAATACAAACGGCATTTGATAGCTATGAAAAAACTGTCGAATAAAACCTAATTTTATTTACCTCGAAGTCAATAGTGATATCACAATGGGTAACAGTAGGTATGCAATACAAATCATAAATATTTTGGCTTGTTCACCATTTGGACGGTGACCAACGGCTTCCAAATCAGATCACTCATTTTTGTTTACGCCATAGTCAAGATATGTCTAAAATACTCGGGGCTACCGAAACTGTACTTATAATTTTCAGGTTACAGCTAGGTCATTCTAGGTCACAGAAATCTTACATAATGCACTGGTCACGTTATAGTTACTTACGTGTTTAATGTTCCATTTCGGCCAAGTATTTCGAAATAAGTGTCGTTGGTGTCATCTGCCATTTTCAGCTGAACTAGCGAAGGTCATTTGTATGCAAAAAGTTAAAGTTTGAAGCAGAATCTAATCTACAAAAAATGCAGTATGAGCTCAGAAGCACGATCTTGCTATATTTTCCTTTGCTGTGCGATGTCAAAATTGTACTGAAAATGAACTTGAGTTATTGATAAGACTGAAATAGTTACTAGAAAGCGTTCCAATAACTTAACTATTTTTGAAGACACCGGGCTAAAACATTTCTAGATTTGATCATCGGTATGTGTTCTAAATCAAAATCATTCGTTTTTTAGTCAAATAGGCACTCAGCCCAATAATTCGAATACTTAGCTGATAGCTAATAGATTTGCGATATTCTCGAAAAATCACAAGACGAGTGATAAGACCCCTCCCCCCCCCCAGCAGGGCGCAGTCGCTAACACGGAATACTGCCGCGGTAAGATTGTAAAAAACAAGGTCTTGATACCCTGACCGAATGACCATATACATACGTCAATCGTCATTGGCAGTTCGGCTCGGTTTGTATATGAATGAGTCCGTTTTGGAAACCAGCGCTTGGTAAAAGCTCAAATCTGAATCGCGCCATGTTCAGGTGTGGAAGTGGAAGTGCAACACGTATACGTCAAAAGCAACGCAAGTGGTGTTAACAGATGTGTAAAGGCCCGGTGTGTGAGATTGGGCCACTGCTCCCCCATTTCTCCTCCCTGGCGGGATCCGGTGGGTGTGGGGCTGGGGCAGCCTCCCCTCCTCCCTACTCATCCTCGCGGACCCAGTAGAGGACGTTCCCCGACTGTGGCGCAAAGTCGCTCAGCCACGGACTGTTGTGCCAAGAGTCGACCCGGCTGACCAGCGTGCCCCAGAAGGCCGAGTCGTCGCTAGTGGTCAGCACGAACTCCAGCTGCGGCGCTGTCGAGAAGTAGCCCAGGTTGATCCACGGCAGTCGGTCCTCGATGGTGTTGTGGTCAGTGGTCCATTCGCCGAACCGGGTCACCAGCTGGGTGGGCACGTCCGGGGCGTACCGAACCAGGGAGCTGACCCGGGGCGCCGACCAGATGCCGCCCCACTGCTGGCGGCCCGTCTCAGCCTGACCCTCCAGTCTGCGGGGAGAGAGCGAGAGAGAGGGAGAGAGAGAGAGAGGGAGAGAGAGAGAGAGAGAGAGAGAGAGAGAAAGAGAGAGAGAGAGAAGAAAAAGAGAGAGAGAGAAGAGAGAGAGAGAGAGAGAGAGAGAGAGAGAGAGAGAGAGAGAGAGAGAGAGAGAGAGAGAGAGAGAGAGAGAGAGAGAGAGAGAGAGAGAGAGAGAGAGAGAGAGAGAGAGAGAGAGAGAGAGAGAGAGAGAGAGAGAGAGAGAGAGAGAGAGAGAGAGAGAGAGAGAGAGAGAGAGAGAGAGAGAGAGAGAGAGAGAGAGAGAGAGAGAGAGAGAGATGGTGAGAGGATCCTTTTGCTCTGGGCACAGAAACAAAAGTAGGTAGCTTAATATTAACTATAGTTTTCCGATATTTTCTGCGAACGGTTAGTATAAAACGAAGTGACTGACAGGCGCTGACCTGTAGACGAAGCGGTCCCCAGTCCCGAAGCTGAGGAGGCGACCGCCCAGCTCCAGGATGGAGTAGTCGGCCGAGATGTTGGGCTGCTGCTGGTTCCTGCCGGTGACGAGGGTGACGGTGCCGTCATCGGTCCAGGTGCTGGACACGGAGGACAGCACCAGCGTCCAGCCGCCGCCGTCCAGCTGCTGGTCACAGAACACCGGCACCGGCCAGCCGGCCAGCTGGTACAGGCCACTGGGCGCGGCCGGCTGCTGGCGCAGCACCTGCAGACAGGTGCGCGGGCAGATGACGCCCAGCTTGGCGCCCAGCAGAGGCGCGCCCCCGCCCGGCGCGCACAGCTCCATCGTCTCCGGCAGTAGCTGACACACGCTGCCGGACACGTAGTTGAACGCCCAGCACGAGAGGTGACCCTGGCAGAGCAGCGCGCAGTGGGTCACGCTGCGCACGGCAGCCTCCTGCAGCGGTGTCGCAGAGGCGGCCACCCGGTCGGGCGTGATGTCATACCGCGGCAGGAGGCCGGCCAGCAGTCCCTGACACAGCAGCAGGCCGACCTGCAGCCGGAGCAGTCGGCACCACGCGGCAGCCATCCGCCGCTGCCGGCCGATTACCGTTAAGCTCCACCCGAGTCCTGTGGTCTCCGCGTATGAGTTCCGGCACTGGTCACCAGCCGCCAGCCGCTGTGGCACGGTAGCGCAGATGGCGGCGGCTAAAACGGGAGAGCGCAGTTGTGTCGCCTTGCCGACTCGCCTTTGAGCCGTCTGTTTTCCGGCACACAAACTCCTTTTCACTTCTGACCAGGAAGCTGAACGGAAATAAGCTTCACCGAGTTAAAGGTACTTACTTTACTATCCCGTGTTGGCTCAATGTGTATTGTGTAAGCAAGCACTGTGAACGGTTAGCAGCCTCGCAGAGACCACGCCACATGCGACGCGCCCAGTTGCGGCCCGCGGACTGCATGCGGTGGATACTTTCGCCTACGTGTGCGCCTGCGGGTAAAGACACAATATTCCCGCTACTGCCCGACGTCAATGGTGGACACCCAACAGTATCGCGTGCGTTACAACTGCCCAACTGAACCGGCTAAAATGCTGCCGGAGGGAGCGTGCAGTGTGTGGGCAGGCGGGCACAGGCGACAGGCGTCGGAACAGGCGTGCTTGATAGTCACCGCCAATGCAATGCGGCCATTAAATTATGTGCTTTATATGCATTCAGCCAGCCAAACCAGCCTTAGACGTGCATGCAAACTGTTAGGTACCGGGCTTCTCACAAAAGTCGGACCAATTTCTTTTGCAGATAGTGGACTGGAAACAATATTTAAACGAAACAAATGCACGTGAAAAGAAAGCATATTTTTAGGAGATTTGTATGATATCATACTTGTTGAGTTTAAAAAAATGACACTGTGGTCTTTAGACGCAAAAGCAAACTCAAAGAAATCCTACTTTCAGAATACGTCGGTCGTTTCAACACAACGGAACTTCCGCAATCTTTTTTTTTTTTGCAAAGCGAACACCATCTTGAAATGCTATATTCCACATTGTTGAAAGTTTCTAGGCCGAGGAAATGTTAACTGCTGGTTCAAAGAACATAGCGGCGGCCGCAAACCCAATCAAAGAAGCCCGGCGAACGTCGCTCGTGTGAGAGATGCGCTACCCAGGCTGTCAACGGTCAGCGATACCGGATGACCCTGACAAATTTTTGGAGTGTCCTGCAGACCACAATGGGCAGCGATCCTGAAGCACTCAAATGCCAATAGTTCCAGCTAGACTAGACGTTTCCACGGCCAATACCGCTAAAGAAAACCGGGATTGGGTGCAGGAGCGCTCCGGGCAGCGTGTGATGTCGAGGTTTGAGACACATCTGTGACCAGCCAGCTCCCCGGACTTGACCCCACCGGACTTTTTCCAGTAGGACCACCTCAAGTCCCAGGTGTACCGAAACCCCCCAAGAAGTCCCAAAGACCTGGAGGGTGCAGTGAGGTCGGCAGTGCGCAGCTGCCACCTTCCTTGTGCCGTGCTGCAACAGAGGCCGCGCTGCGCCGGGCTTAACTTTGCATCGAGCGAAACGGGGGTCATCTCGAACAGGTCCGGCGCGGCTCAGTAAGGCGATCGCCGACGGTCGAAATCCCCTGAAACAAAACATTTTTAACCAGGCTTTCAGGTGATACCTGATTTATTTTTGTAACACTGACACATCCTTAAATATATTAATTAAAAATTCATCCGACTTTTGTGAGAAGCCCGGTACTTATACAGAAATGACGCTCGGTATGAGGCTTATGACAGATGTACCTATCGACTGAAAACCAGTGCCAACAGCAACGGCAAAACACTGGACTCATAGCTGGAAATGCGTGTAATGCAGTTTCAAAACCAAAAGTCTGGGCTAATATGTTGGTACCAAAGGTACATATGTTTTCGATAGGCTCATGTGCTCATGTCCATTGCTTATGAATGTTATTAGGGTCAGATATGCCAGGTGCAATGCATGGATCCGAATGATGGATCGTGTTTCGTTGAACCTCATGGCAAGCGAAAGTAACATCACTGACAGCCTCTTCATCTTCTAATACCATTAGTTTGTCTTCAGTCATTACCTACCTTGAGCTATAGTGCACCGCTCTAATTTCCTTTCAAACCAGAGAATCGCTCTCGACACATGGGAAATGATACATGATGATCATTTTGAGGTGATAGAAAATATCTTTTAAGTCTTTTTAGTGCTTGTGCAAGGAGTATTTGTGCTTTAAGATACTTTCTGAATGATTTCTCCTTGAAATTGTATTTTAGGTAAGTATACATATATATTTTACAAAAAGTCAAATGCAGAAATGATAAACTTTCACGGAACTTTGTCCAATCGCATTCAAAATTCAAAACATATTTTATTTTTTTATGTGATATGACAAAGATCCGTGATCGAAAATTCATCATTTCTGTATTTGATTTTTTGTGTGTAAAATATGTATCTTATTCTAACATACAAGTTCGAGTAGAGGTCATTCAGAAAGTATTTTGAAGTGATAGAAAATAACTATCAGCAATGTTTAAAGATGGATAATAGTAGTAATCACATCCATTGAACACACATACCTTTCCCTATCTTTTCTGGCTGCCCACGTGCCCGCAGCCGGCACGGATATGGAGCCGTGCGTTGTCATGCTGAAGTTTTACCTGCCGGGTGATCTGCCGTGCTCGAATCTGCCGTGTGATCTGCCGTGTCTTTATTGTAAAACGAGCAAACTAAATTGGCCTGTTTTGCGGTCAGGGACCAGACAGTGGTCCTGGATACGTGATCAATGAAGTACGTGTGACCAACAGTTTCCTATTCGATGGGCATTTTAACCCGGCACCGCCTGGGCTATTTCCGTACCCACATCAGCCTGGGGGGGGGGGTCGGATCCGACCCCCCCCTGTTATCTCGAGAACCAATGGTCGTATCGAGCCCCGCGAGGCGGCGTTCGAAAGGTCTCTAGGAGACCTTCCCAAAGCACTCTTAAGATTTTAAGATTGAGGTCAACTTTCGGGTCAAGGTCAGGTCAAAGGTCAAATTCAGGGGTTTTGCATGATTAGGCTTACGGACAGCGGAATCGATAGCTGCTGCTCGAAACTCACCAAAAATGACCTCAAAGGCCTAGTGAAGGTACCATGTGTGTATAGGGGTCATACTAAGTACGGGTCAAGGTCAGGTCAGGTCACGAAAGGTCACGGTTTTCAATTTCTGCTACATGGGCGTGCGACACATGTTTTATGGCTTATTTTTCACGCCGAATCCGATGGTAATGGTTATATGTGACCCCAAGTCACTGTGCTGGTGATAAGTGTGCATTGAAAGCATAAAAAATCGTTTATACTATACGAGGGCTGAGAAAAAAGGTCAATTTTTCAACTTTTTATTTTTGACATAAAAATGCACTTTTCTAGACCAGCTTTGTCCCAGGAATCTAGTGGTGCCATTTGTTTTCACATGCGATGTTCAGAAGTGCCTCTAATTCGCGAAAATGCTTATGACGTCACCATGCCCTATGCATGTTGGAGCTATTTTTTACAATTTGGGGGTCAAAAATCAAGATAGAAAGTTGAAATTTGGGACATCTAATGTTCTAATAGAGCTCTATAACATATATTCCGGTTTTTTGAAAATTCTCAAAATTTTGGATTTTATTAGCTGTTTTCCAAAAAATATAGTTTTTTGAATTTTTTGGGGTGAAAAACGCATTTTATGGAAAATCCGAGATAGCCATTTTAAAGAACTCATTGAGCTGCGTCTTTTCAAGTCCTTAATTTGCAATTTGCTTAAAACCTCGATTTTTGGCGATTTTTTAAACATTTACCATTTTTTGACTGAAAACGCCATGTAGTTACATCACTAAAATCGATATATCTCAGAAATTAAAAAAAAAAATTCTTAAAAATTGCACAGGAGACGTCATATTGATGGGGGAGAAGGTATGCGAAGTTTCAAGTTGATAGCGCAAGCGGTTCATGAGTTATTTAAGAAAAACGGAGGGGGGGTCGGATCCGACCCCCCCCAGGCGGTCGCGGGTTAAATGTAATCATTTTGAAATATACATTTACTCCACTCATAATTTGCCGATAAATATGCGTTTCGTTTTCAGACTGTGGACGGCCTAAGCAGCCTTAGGTATCACCTCAAGACTTATGTTGAAAACTCAAAACACAGACGTTTCCAATGCATTATGTTATGTTTCTGCGACTCTTTCGGCTTCCGTCCTGGGATCATCACAAGCCTCACCCTTTGCAATCAGCACATATACCGTAAAGGTAAAAACATGTGACCAAAAATTAACGCCTTAAGTTCTGTGCAGTCTGAGTTTTTCGAATCGTGAATCGTTTTTGCTTTTCACCCTCGGTGCAGCACGAACATAAGATGCAAGAAAAAATATGTGATGCGATATTTGTTTAGTTTCAGACGTAGCTTCCATACAACAGTAGGTATGTACACTCTAATATAATCCCCTTTATTCGCTGGTGCTGGCGAGTTACCATAGTCACCGTCACCCTCTGGATCGACGCTAGTGCCTCAACACTCAACAGCCATGAGAAACATCGCAATACATACGTCATTTTATTTTACAGGAAACAATTTTCAAGACAATTAAAAGCAGTACGAGAACCACAACAAAACAAAGAACCAGGAAAGATAGGGGACGGCGACTGGCGAGCCGTGCTCGGCGGCTCACAGCCGCTTGCAGAGGCCCGGGTATTCCGTGGAGCACGTGGTTCCACGCGGGCAGGCCGAGCACGGCTCACCGGCTTGATACACGGGTCGGTCGAGACCATTACCCGTGGGTCCGTAGTTGCAAAACAGTTTGACCTGGAACAAGACAAACGTAGAATTAGAATACATTGAGGTGATAATTATGGCGTACAAGTATTAAGCTTAAACTCGTTATTCTATCAGAAGCACTGACTTTGCGAAATACATTTGGATGGCAAATTATATTCCTAATTTCACAGGACTTCAGCAAGGACGATTGAGGTTTACGAATCTAGGATGCTCTCCTGGATGCTACATATAATTATTCATCACTCACCGAGAGAGCTCCTCCGTCCTTGTGCTCTATCCAGCCACATCCAAGCTGATCCGCTACTGCCCAGATCACTTGGGTGTAGTGACCAGCGCCATGACCTCCTTGGAAACTGTTGCAGATCGGAGGATAAGATCAGACTGAGAGGCTTCTTAACGCAACACTGATAGATTTATTGGTGTGAGGCAGGGAGAGGTTGCAGGCTAGAGGACATATGGTCAATCTGAAGAGACCCCCGACCTGGTTGGAAATACAAAGAAACTCCTGACCATTGATAGTGGTATTGCCGGACCTGCATACATTCCGACTACGCTACCATCAGGTAAGAAAGAATCATCCACAATTATCAACAGAACATTCTGAATCATAGCCAACGAATGATTATTCTATATTGATTCAACGAGACTAAGCAATTATACCGCCGCTCAGGACCGCCTGGGCCGTTTAGTCGCACTGACCTGTGGACCTCTGAAGGGCTGAGAAGATGGACTTCCTCAAACCAGCCGCCTGCCTGGTCCATTGGGGGCAGATTGATATCGAGCAGGCCTTCTCGTGGGGAAACAGGCCTCGTAGACCCGGCGAAGTTTTGCCCAGGATATATTCCTGATGCTGTAATATGACATGGGTATGAGAAGAAGCAAGAGTTTGGACGACTTCCAGAACAGATATGATCCTCAACTACCAAAAAAAGTTTCATAACATTCCTCAAAACAATTGGGTTATGCCTAACTTGATACGGTGCTCAAATAAAATGAATGTTTGCTAAAGTAATGATCTGTATGTATTTTGTGAGCACCTATACAAATACGTAAGGAAGCAAACAGTTTTCCGTCGAATCGCGCCATCAACGTTACGCAATATATGTATAATCCCATCAAATGCTAGTGTGCCAATAAAACATCCTTGCTTCAAAACCAGAGAGCGTAGCACTAAACAGTCCTGGGCAGAGGCTTTTCGCTGGATATACGTACCGGCTCGGCGGCATGGGAAGCAGTCGTGACCTCCCAAACATCGGTCGGCAGCGCCCTGGGCGATGTCATGAAGCTCCAGGTCGTAGCTCTGTCGGAACAAGGAGGAAAAGTGTGAGCAGTGGACCGCGGAAAGCTCAGGCGGTCGCAGGTTCAATACATATTTTCGTGGTGGCCTTTGCCGGTGTCCACGCACAAAAGACATGGGCTTGAACGAGCAATACCTAGAGAACGACCCTGAAGAATGAAACAAACCTAGCGTAATACTACGATTTTGATTAGTGAATTTGCAATAGCTACTAGCAAAGACCGTTAGAAACTTAACCGAACATTAAATATACCGAGTAACTACAAGATAACGATCAGAAGCAGGAAAAAGTATATCAAACATCAACTAAGGTAATGCCACAACCAGTCCGTCTCCGTCCCACGGAAGCAGGCAATATTTACTTACCATTTGCATCATGTTGGCGGCCTTGGGCAGGGTCTGTCCATTCCGACCGCGCCGCCGGCCCTGGGCCACCAGCATGCGCTCCATGTTGTGCCTGTGTAACATGGCGGCGCTCTCATCCACAGAGAGCCGGCGGCGGCGCACGAAGCCACAGCTCTGTCGGGTGTGCGGCACCCGACACAGCGAATGCCCTCCGAACAGCTTGCAGTAGTGGTCGCTGGTGCGGGCCGGATAGTGGTCGCCCCCGTCGTCAGAGTCAAACTTCGGCTGTTGGTGGTCAGGCAGCACGCGGTGCAGCTGCTGCTGCATCCTACCCCTCGCCAGCATCTCTTGCCGTTGTCGGTTGTCCATCTGCGCGCTGGTCAGGGCGCACAGCGCTGGCAGCAGCAGCGTCAACAGGCACGCGGGGCGGGTCATGGCCGAGAGCAACCAGTTTCGGGCCAGGCAAACCCGAGTGATGACTGACGATACAGAGCTCTATTTAAATGGGGGACGAAATTAGAGGATCGCTTTGATGGAGCACCCCAGGAAAGGTCCAATTTAGGTAGTGTCCGTCCGATTGGTCGGTAGCCGGTAATCGGTGCCGGCCATTGGCTGGCGGATGGTCGCAAACGTCTGTGATTGGTTGGCATCGGGTGGGTTCTGCAAAAAAAAAAAAAACGGACGCTCATTGGAGAAGCCGTAAGGCCAGTGGTGGATTATGCGCAAGTGATATCACTAGACTTTAACCCGCGCACCGACGGGGGGCGGTTATCCGCCTCCCCTTGAGGTTTTTCGTGAATAGCGGGAAAACCGCGACGCGTAGCGCCGTCAAATTGGGCATGACTATTTTTCTATCAATTTTACACATGGCGTGCAAGTTTAAACTTCCTAACTGTTAAGGTCAGGTCACCAGCTCACTTTGAATGACCCAACCTCAAGTCAATTTTTTGCAACTTTGCCAGTGTCAGAGCTACATTAGATGACGGAGACCTTTGAAAGTCGCAGGATGTTATAAGGTCAGTGGTAGCTACAATTTTTGTATCTCGGAATTTCGATATCGATGACCTAAGATCAGGTCAATTTCTCGACCTCCCCATTTTAACCCGCGCGGGGCTGGGGTCTCTAGCCGAACGCGCGGGGCTGGGGGGGGGGGTAAATTTTACCCCCCCCTGTTATCTCCCGAACTAATGGTCCGATTTGGAAAATTCAAACGCCAATCGAAAGCTCTCATCACGAACTACTAAAAACATGTATTTAATTTTAAGTTTGAGGTCAAGGTCAAGGTCAGGTCAAGGGTACAAATAGCAAGTTCCTACAGTATCGGCCTTGCACCGTAGTTGCCGAAGAATGGAGTCATGGACTGAGACTGATCGCCCAAAACGTGTTCTTAGGCTACCAAGACAAAATTCGTTGCATACAATATCATTCAGAGGTCAAGGTCAAGGTCAGGTCAGGTCAGGTCAGGTCACCAAAAAACAAAATATAGAAAAGGGCATGTGCGACACATGTTTTATGGGTCATTTTACTCATAGAATTCAATAGGCACACTCAATAAGTGATATGGACCACCTTTGGATGAATTTCAGGTCGAGGTCAGGTCAAGGTCAGGTCAAGTGAGGTCAAATTTTGAAGTTGGTTGTTAAGGCCTAAAAAGGTGTCTATCTGATGCAGTTTTTCACGGCGAATCGAATGGTGCTATTTTTGTTTCCGTACGAGGTCTAGAACTTCCAAAAAAGTCATTTTTCAAAAAATTTGTGTGTCGTGACGTCATAAAATTTTTACTAACTCCCACATTTTTGAACGGATTCTTCTAAAATTTGGTATGTAGGTGCACATAGACCACTTCTCTGACATATATTCCGATTTTTTCGATAGACTCAAAATTTTGGATTTTATAATGATTTTCCCAAAAAAGTCAGTTTTTTGAAAAAAGTTAGGCCAAAATCCAAAATTTTCAAAAAACCGAGATAGCCATTTGACAGACAAAGTAAAATTACGCATAACCTTTTTTGTTACGTCTTGATTCCTTTAAAAATGAAGATGTTAGCGGCGTTTGAACTTTTGCCGTTTTTGAGGCGAAAATGGCGAACATGACGTCACTAAAACGTCAATTTCTCAAAAAATTTCCGACGGATTTCGCTCAAATTTTCAGGAAACGTGTCAAATTGATTTAAGAAAAGGTACTGAAAGTTTGGCGTCGCTGCGCGCCGCCGTTTTTGAGATATCGCAAAAATTCGCGAGGGGGGGTAAAATTTACCCCCCAGCCCCGCGCGGGTTAAGTCAATGGGGGAAAAATCAACTCCCTGTTTTCCACTAAAACGAGTCAAAATGGCCTCATATACCATACATGACTTCTTATACGATCAACCTTCACTACCTTGAGGCCTGTTTTGCTGTTGGCCAGCTGTAAGGTCATGTGACGTCATCGAAGATCACCAACGGTTTTTGCCAATAACTCCTTACATGAACGAGATACAGCCGCGCGGATGGTCTCATTGTGTTCAGCTCATCAAGGCGCATCGATTGATATACATGATGACCTCGAGGTCACGTGACCTGAGGTCAACCTTTGACCTTGACCTTCCGAGGTCAACATATATATGATTCGATGCGGATTGACGAGAGGATCACGATGATGCCCCTAGTTTGCTCCTAGCTTGACTAATTCGAACGTTATTTTAGAAAACTATCCATATCTAGCGCCACCATTTTGACTTTTTTGACCCCTGTGACGTCATCTTTGACCTGACCTGAAAATAACCCTTGTAAAAAATTGTAGACCTTGTCCGTGCGTACCCCATGCCGTTTACCACTTGTCACTATCCTGCTTCGTTCTCAAGATCTCAGGGGGGGGGGGGGGGCGGTCATCCCCCCGTCGGTTGTAAGTTGGCGCAGACCCGTAAAAGCCCACACAAATTAGTTGCATCACAGAATCGAACCCAACTTCTTTCGGACAAGGTTACTCTGACGTCGACCTATTGGTCGACGCGATAACAGATCGTATTCGAGGCGACTCCTTCGCTATTTCTGTTTTAGTTCGATTGAGTGATAAATCATATGCGATGTAATAGGCGATTTGATATAAGCGTGATAAGATGAGAAGCTGGCTTGTATGATAGACCGGCGGGTGCCGCCCTCGCCCCCCCCCCCCCCCCCTATAGGTTTTTGTCGCGATAGCTCCGAACACGCTGGCGATAGAGAGCTGAAACTTGGCATACCTGACCTTTGATTCAAGCCGGATCTTTTGACAACAATCGCATTTTCGGGTCAGGTCAGGTCACTGACCTATGACGTCATAAGTGAACCTCTGCACGGTCTTCAGATGTCGCAACTTCGCAACGCCCTCACTGTCAGAGGAGCTTTTACAGGGAAATGAAACTTGCAGGATCTAGTATCCATTACGAGTCTCACAACTTGTATATCTCGGATTTTTCTTAAAGGTCATATGAGGTCAGGTCATTTTCGTGACCTCATCATTATAAGTCAATGGGGAAAAATGAAAACTGCTATTCTGGCGCCGGGAACGATCTCTAACTATCTCAAGCACACAGAATCGTGATTTGATGCGCTCCTTGCAAGGTTAGATGCGTCACTTTTGCAATGTTGACCTTGCGTGATGATCATATTAGCTTTTCGCCAATAACTCCCGATCCAATTGAGCTAGCGAGTCGGGAAAGCCACCAGGCTCAGGAAGATCTGCCGAATCGAATGATATGTGACATGACCTATTTCGACTAGCTTGACCTATTTCGACTGCCTGGGCTATTCAGCCATACGCGCCCTGCGGGGGGGGGGGGCAGATTCTGCCCCCCCCCCCCCAGTCTAACTTCCGAACCGATGGTCGTAGAAAGACGAGGAAAACGGCAATCGAAAGCTCTCAACAAGGCGGATCTTAAGAGCCCAATTTTTTGCTGAAGTAGGTCAGAGGTCAGGTCAAGGTCAGGCCAAGGGTACAAAATGCAAGTTTCTACATCATCGGCCTTGCACCGTAGTTGCCGAAGAATGGATTGAGACTGATTGCCCAAAACATGTTTTTAGGCTACCAAGACAATATTCGTTGCATACAATATCATACAAAGGTCAAGGTCAGGTCAGGTCACCAAAACGAAATATAGAAAAGGGCATGTGCGACACATGTTGTATGGGTCATTTTATTCATAGAATTCAATAGGCACACTCAATAAGTGATATGGACCACATCTGGATGTATTTCAGGTTGTGGTCAGGTCAAGGTCAGGTAAGTGAGGTCAAATTTTGAAGTTGGTTGTTAAGGCCTAAAAATGTGTCTATCTGATGCAGTTTTTCACGGCGAATCGAATGATGCTTTTGTTGTTTCCGTACGAGGTCTAGAACTTCCAAAAAGCATTTTAAAAAAATGTGTGTCGTGACGTCATAAAATTTTGAATAACTTCCACATTTTTGAACCGATTCTTCTAAAAATTGGTATGTAGGTGCACATAGATCACTTCTCTGACACATATTCCGTTTTTTTCGATACACTCAAAATTTTGGATTTTAGAACTATTTTCCCAAAAAAAGTCAGAAAATTGAGCCAAAATTAAAAAAAAAAACGAGATATCCATTTGATAGACAAAGTAGAATCACGTATAACCTTTTTTGTTACGTCTTGAGTCCTTTACAAATGAAGATGTTAGCGGCGTTTGAAATTTTGCCGTTTTTTAGGCGAAAATGGCGGACATGACGACAATAAAACGTCATTTTCTCAAACAATTTTCCAACGGATTTCGCTCAAATTTTCAGGAAACGTCTTAAATTGATGTTTGATAAGGTACTGAAAGTTTGACGTCGCTGGCGTAACGCGTTATTTCTGACCCCCCCCCCTCCCGGCGGGGTGCGGGTTAATAGAACCGTCCGGAGTCGGAGTCGAAGTTGGAGTCGGAGTCGGAGTCGATTTTTGAAGGCGGAGACGGAGTCAGAGTCGGAGTCATCCTAAAATCCATCGACTCCGCAGCCCTGCTCCTGTGTCCTTTTTTACTTTTATAATGTAGACCAGGTTGAGTGGAGTTGAATGCCGTTTGAATTTTGAAAATAGGCTGGTTACAAGGTGTCCCAAAATTACCCGAACATTGTTAATTCGCGTATAAGATAAGACAAAAATAATTGCGCTTTTTCTTTTTGTCGTCCGATATAGCCAACTTATAGGGTACCTATGAAATGGCAAATGGAATGGACACGCTAGTTACAAGATTAGCCGACAATGGTGTAAAATGGCAATCGATATTGGTTTCAGTTGTGTTGCGGGTCTCCCGAAACTGGTTGTAGGCCTGTTTTCTTTGACCTCTTGCCGAAGGATAATGCGATCATTTTATATTAAATTTACATCAAAGTGTTCGCAGACCGTAAGGTATTCTCCCTAACACAAAAATTTCTGGCTACGCCCTTGGCTACGCCACTGTTGCGCTGTTTTGACATATACGGTGAAGTTCCATGCCTGAACATGGAGCGACCTTTGACTCCTAACAGATTTGGCTCTCAAAGAAACCCGTTCATGGCTATTTGGTTCACGGCATCCAGTTTTCGTAATGATACAATATTACCGCAGTAGTACTCTGTGTTAACGGTCGTCTTTGGGGCATCACATGAAGCGGAATGAGTGCACCGTGGCTCGAAATGTCTCACACTTTGATTTTCGACTGGTGCCTTACCGTCTCTGCTGTTGTGACGTCACCATCTGAGGTCCACACCCGCCTTTTTTTCGAGCGATTCAAAGATCCAAATACCTTCTCTATACCACAAAGTGTGTTTCAACTTACTTTTTTGTGTTGTATATGCTATGTTTTTTGCTGAATTGTAGCGATTTGCGCTGCTTTTCCGGTAGTTTGGGCATATTTTTCATGCGAGGGACCCCAAATTCCAAAATTTTGTAGAAGATTGGTACAAAGTAGTCTGATGTTTTGCAGATAACCCTGAATGCCTGAGCTGTCGTTTAGCTGGTTTTTTAGCTAGTTAGATCGGTGACGTTTATTGTCCATGCAACAAGGCAACAACCCGATTGACAACTGGTCCTTTTTGGCCGCGCCCAGGCTTGTCGATCAGGTTACCTCCTGCTCCCTCCGGCTTCGCTCCCTGATATACCTATAACTGCGCTTTGCTCACTCCTATGCATTGCGCCCTTGGCAGTGAATTTATCCGCAGCCGGATTCGTCACAATCGGATTTAACTAGATTCAAAGTGGTATAGGTCGAAGCTGGAATAACATTTCCACAACTCCGAAACCATACTAGGCCGATGGTTGAGGTAAATCTTTTTGTTGTCTGCTGATATGAGCGTCATTTTACTCCATCGCTAAGCGACCGAATCTGCAAACTTATTCTTCAGTTAGTCCAGATCACTCACTTTTCTAGCAGAGACTGAATTGATGAAAGTCCATCCCTGTTTTAAAAAGAGTGAACCAATTGAAATATGAAACACTGGGAGGCCCCACTGGAAGAATTAGAGCTCTCTCGGACTGTACACTGCGCCGGCCGCTGCGTCCACCGCCACTTTCTCTCCGTTCTGCTTCTCCCCTCTTTCTTCCCCTCTCCTTTCATCGTTTCCGTGTTCCCATACGCCATCGCTTGGCACTAACCAGGTGCGCTCCAGGTACCGTCGGACTCGAAAACACCATCCCTCGCATCTGACGCGGCGCCATTATTGTCTGGCATATTGGGCCGAACTGACCCAGATCGCTGATATATTTAGACCAGTATAACGCCTTTTGGGGCGATTAACGGAGCGAGCGAGAGGGTGGGCCTTGCACGTGCGAAATTGCGAGGGGGTACCCCCTACTAACCGGTCTCTAGCGATATGCCAAATTTGAGCACAATCGGCCCAGCCGTTCTCGAGATCTGGAAGCGGCACCCTGCACGTGCGCACGTGCAAAATGGGTCCCAACTGACTTGTGCACGGCACCCTACTAACTGCTCCGTAACCGTGTACCAAATTTGAGCGCAATCGGTCCAGCCGTTCTCGAGATCTGGAATCGACCCCTGCACGTGCGCACGTGCAGCAGCACCCCAACTCTGGCACATGGATATGTATTGCCTAGTGGGTGCCTACCTACATGCCAACTTTCAGCGCAATCGGCCAAGTAGTTACCGAGATATTGCAACAATTGCAAAACGGACACCTCTTCTGTTTGCACGTGGCACGTGCATAAGGGGTCACCCACATGCATCAGGAATAGTCCAATACTTGGTAGAAGGAATGAAGCTACCCTACAAAAATTACCGCGTGTAAATCGGTCAAGTGGTTGCTGAGATATAAGCCTCGCAAAAGCGTGACCACGGCCGGCCGCTCATACTCAGAAATTTCCGTTAATCTAAGCCTAAGGAAAGACTACGCTCGCTTCGCTCGCTCCGTAATGAGTTGGGGTTTGACGGATAGGCTTTTACGCGTGAGAAAGAGGGTAAAAAGAGTAATGGCGTGATTTTGCGGAGGAAGGGCGCCATTAAGCTGCGTGTTTTTTAACTTCAGATATTTCTGCAGAGTCTGACTGTTGGAGTGTTACATACATGGATGGTTTTTCTCTAAGGCTAGCTGCTGAATGATTGATAAGGCACCTAGCCGTTTGTAACTAGCATGCTGCCGGTTTATCATGCCAGTCATGTACGTTAATAAGTTGCTGGGGATTTTGGGTCTTTGATGGTGAGCAGCACCACCCACGTAGTTTTCACCAGCGAGGGGTCAATAAGCGCCCGAAATGCCGGCAGTGTATGGTGCCATACATGATAAAGATCGAACAGCGCTTGGGTGTGGCCATTACTCCCGCTGGAACGTTATCCACTAAACGTACAGTCCACCGCTAAAGTAATGTGCGGTTTTACCAGTCTGAACGGATGGCTTTAACTGGCGATTTTTTAATGCGGAGTGATTGAAAAGAAGACGTCAATAGATAAAGTTGCAGCTGCAAGGGTGACGATACATGTAAGCAGCATTCAAAGTTTCATTGTAGTCTGGCTAATCGTTCCTAAGCTTCAGAAGCAGAACATACTCATGACTGAAACCGCACATTTCTTCTGCTGTGGACTGTACCTATACGCGAAATTGACTGAAACGCTACCTTGGAGCGGTTAGAGAACACTTCGGAGGGTCAGAAAGGATAATTGTTTATTACAAATCACCATCCCATGTCATTTTCCAGTCTCAGGAGCTTCAGATCTTTTTCCTCAACATCGCAAACCTCCTGCTCGGGTGGAGCTACCCATGGCTCGGATCGCATGCGTACCTATAAACGAAAAATGGATGTTCGGTTATTGCTGGGAAACCTGTTGTCAAATAAAAGCAGGGTTCTTTGTTTGCATATTTGTACATGAACAGTTCGTGAACGTTTGTTTGTTCGTTAAGTTTAGTTTAGTTTATTCATTCAATCACCCACAGGCACACACCCAATGACGGATGAAGTCATAACATAAAACAATTATTACATAGGCTACAATTATTACAATTATTACGTGGTTCGTATGTTATCTGGGTGTGCGTGGCGACCTTACTAGCTATCAATATTTAACCCTATTAGTGGCAGGGGGGGGGGGGGTTGTTTTTATCCACCCCTCAGGTTTTTCGGGAATATCTCCGAAACCGCTGAAGCTATGATGCTGAAATTTTCTGACTTTTCCTAAAACTAAATTGGGCACATTCCCTGAAAATTTCAAGTTCATAACTTTACCAGGGGCGGCTCCAGAGCACTGGGAATTGGGGGGGGGTCCTATTCGTGAAGCGAGTCATTTGGGCGAAGATCACGATGCTGCACCAGTTTTACGAACAGTGAATGAAAGGCACCATGTGATAACATATACAAAGTTATTGTGCATCCTCTTTTCACACGTTTTTGCTATAATAGGCGGATCCAGGCGTCCAAAAAAGGGGGTTATTTTTTACTTCCCAACATAGGTGCCCTGACACCGCCTATGCATGACCAATACAATTTTAGTCGTTCTCTCATAAGAAAATTGTAACATAACAAGACCATTGCCACCCTTTTTAGAAACAGTACCAACAAAAACCTTATTTACTATACTTTTTGTGTACCCCCAATCTCAATGATCTGTATCCACCTATGATTTTTGAAAATGCATATTTTTAGGATCCATGTGAATTCCTGGTTCATTCTCTATCGATCGGCAAAAGTTGCGTTAAGATTGGTTCAGAAACCTGGCGGCTGGCCGTGATAAACAGTCTAAAATGTATCTGCAATTTGCCCGTTTTTACCCCCCTCTACCCCCCTATTGACATTTTTTGATTTTTTTTTATTAGAAATGTAGATCTCGTTGAGCGAAATCGAATGCCGTTTGAATTTTGAAAATCGGCCCGTTAGATCTCGAGATATCAAGGGGGGGGTCGTAAACAGCCCCCCCCCTGCCACTAATAGGGGTAGCCAGGAGCCTGCCACTAATAGGGTTAATGCATACCCACATCAGTGACTCAATATCTGCAATGAATTTCAATAATCCATCGAGCAGCGCTGCAGGCCGTTTTCGTTCGGAGTCATCGTTATAACGGCAGTGGTGCGCCCCCAGAACGGCAGGCGATCTTTCCCCGGACGGCGGACATTTCGTATAGAGGACGCCACTCCCGGTCAACTCCTCCGACAGCCTTGCCGTGTGCCGGTGATGGAACTCGGGACAATGGATCAAGAACGTAGTAAACGGCGATTTATTTAAAAAGATGCTCTAAAGGAAAACGTTATAGCGTTCCACATAGTCAAAATAGGCGAGAAGTTGCACCACCAACACGTCGGCCCATGAAGCAAATGACAAATCGATAGACTTGTCAGGGATTAGATACTGATAAATTTCATTGTGAATTTGGATTGGTTAGATTGTGTGTGTAGCATTGTTGCATATTTTAGTTCCGATTTCGTCATTTTTGGCGTTTCTCAGAATTGCGAACGGCTCTGCTCTAGCTACGGCTCTATCTAATAACTGGCTCTCACTAAGCTCCGGCTAACTGATGAAGTCAGAGCGGAGATTTCGAGTCCACATTGCCCCAGTAGCTGCGGCGACAGAGGGCGGTATAATTCAACGATCCTGTCTCTCTAAGTCAGCGCACGGACCGTTATGTGATCATCTGCCTCGGGATTATTTCCTCATTCTGCATTATCAAACCGATGACCGCTGGATCATCGTGATTAGGTCAGCGGCCGGTGCTGTCACCGCAGGGGAGTTGCTGGGGGGGGGGGGGGGCGTTAAACGCCCCCACTTTTTTCACCGGGCCATAGAATAAAAACGGCGTGCCGCAGGCACGCCAAATTTTGGGTATGTACCTGTAGGGCATTGTTGGAGTTTATTGTGACAAAGTTTCATAAATCGGTCGGAAATTTTTTTGAGATATCGAGGTTTTAGTAACGTCATGATTTCTGAGTTTTCGACCATAAACGGCATATGTTCAAAACATCATAAATTCACAGAATAGACATACAGACATGCCGTAAACGCCATTAGACTGCCAATAACATCAACAATCAAATGGTTATCTTCGATTATTGATTATCGTTCCGCATTTTCCAAAATCTTGAACTGAATCTGGGCAATTTCTCCTGGCTACTTCACGACCATGATACATGCATTTCTTAAATTGAACTTTTTGAGCCAAACACGTACACATATGATAAAATGAATGTAACCATCGTGTTCTACGCCCTAAATTACCCATAAAACATGTGTCACAGGCTGCGAATATCAGTTTTGATTTTCGGGGATATGTGCCTACCCGGTTGACCTGACCTTGACCCTGACCTATGCTTGACTGACCCCTACATGGAGCTGACACTCTTGTAGGCCTTATATAATGGATTGTGCACCGTTTTGACAGAGTTTATGACGAGAGGCGCCCATTGCGAAGTCCTGAAGTCCATGCCACTGAAAGCCCGATTTTGGGTGTTTGACCTGACCTTGACCCGACCTGTGACCTCAAAATTCAACATTAAAGTACTCATCTAAAGCGTCTCGTAGCGCTCTTTCGTTTGCCGCCTCGTGCGTTTCGCTTCGCCTATTGGTTCTCGAGTTATCGGCTGGGGGCGTTTAACCCGCGCCCCGCTGGGCTATTCAGCCATACGCGCCCTGCTGGGGGGGGGGGGCAGATTCTGCCCCCCCCCCTGTCTAACTTCCGAACCGATGGTCGTAGAAAGACGGGGAAAACGGCAATCGAAAGCTCTCAACGAGGCGAATCCAAAGAGCTCAAATTTTTTGCTTAAGTAGGTCAGAGGTCAGGTCAAGGTCAGGTCAAAAGTACAAAATGCAAGTTTCTACAGTATCGGCCTTGCACCGTAAATTGCCGAAGAATGGACTGAGACTGATTGCCCAAAACATGTTCTTAGGCTACCAAGACAATATTCGTTGCATACAATATCATTCAAAGGTCAAGTTCAAGGTCAAGTCAGGTCAGGTCAGGTCACCAAAAACAAAATATAGAAAAGGGCAAGTGCGACACATGTTTTATGGGTTATTTTGTTAATAGAATTCAATAGGCACACTCAATTAGTGATATGGACCACCTCTGGATGAATTTCAGGTCGAGGTCAGGTCAAGGTCAGGTCAAGTGAGGTCAAATTTTGAAGTTGTTTGTTAAGGCCTAAAAAGGTGTCTATCTGATGCAGTTTTTCACGGCGAGTCGAATGGTGCTATTTTTGTTTCCGTACGAGGTCTAGAACTTCCAAAAAATTCAGTTTTCAAAAATTTTGTGTGTCGTGACGTCATAAAGTTTTGAATTACTCCCACATTTTTGAACCGATTCTTCTCAAAATTGGTATGTAGGTGCACATAGACCACTTCTCTGACATATATTCCGGTTTTTTTCGATACGTTCAAAATTTTGGATTTTATAATTATTTTCCCAAAAAAGTCGGTTTTTTGAAAAAATTTGGGCCAAAATCCAAAATTTTCAAAAAACCGAGATAGCCATTTGATAGACAAAGTTGAATCACGTATAACCTTTTTTGTTACGTCTTGATTCCTTTAAAAATGAAGATGTTGGCGGCGTTTGAAATTTTACGATTTTTTAGGCGAAAATGGCGAACGTGACGTCACTAAAACGTCATTTTCTCAAAAATTTTCCGACGGATTTCGCTCAAATTTTCAGGGAACGTGTCAAATTGATGTCTAATAAGGTACTGAAAGTTTGACGTCGCTGGCGTAACGCGTTTAGAAGTTATTGGCGAAAAACGGGAGGGGGGCAGATTCTGCCCCCCAGCGGGGCGCGGGTTAACGCCCCCCCCCCCCCCCCCAGCAAACGGTGGGTGGCGAAATACCCCAGTAACTGCTGGGTTAAAGTAACTACTTCCATGGCATTTGACATTTGCAATCAATGCAGTCGATTAGTCCCCGGTTGGCTGCGTAATCTGTTGGTAAACTATTTAACGTTTTTGATGTTTCATGGATATTATTAAGGCATATTTGGGGCAAATGCTTTCATTATTTTGGGCAGGACCACGCTGATGCCTTATGGCTATACCTGATCCTAAAAAATGTAAAGCGACCTTGGGCGGCAGACCAGTGTAACACTCGTATGCCGATTAATTATATACGCATACAGAGTGGTCATTTATGATGTGTGGCGCAATCAGTAACATTATTGGATGTCGCGTTTGAGAAATTGTCGAGAAAATTGAGAGGCTCGTAAAAATGCGGTCCTGGCTCGGCGTTTTAAATCGCCTTATACGGTCATCCCCTCCTTTGCGAATGGCATTTTGCTCGAACGCGTCAGGATATTTTTAGCGCTGGTGAATGGCACCACACCGTGGGACAAAACCAGTGAAAATACCCACTGGCAGGGAGGGGAAGGTTTTGAAGAGGGGTGCTCGGGGAGGGGCGGCGGAGGAGAAAGTGACCTGTTATTTTAAAAACACTTTAAAAGGTAGGAAGTGGGTCGACGCCTGATCTGGGCACGGAACTATGGTGAAAGGGTTGAAACGAGCGGGCAGCGGTGTCGTGCGAGCGAAAACACATTGGAGTGCTGGCGCTGGCCCCAGAAAAATGTGTCTGCTTCAGTGATCGCCACTCACCTGGCTTATCTGCCAATGTGAAGCTCACCGAAACTACGAAACTATTGATTGTTCTCTCTCTCTCTCTCTCTCTCTCTCTCTCTCTCTCTCTCTCTCTCTCTCTCTCTCTCTCTCTCTCTCTCTCTCTCTCTCTCTCTCTCTCTCTCTCTCTCTCTCTCTCTCTCTCTTTCTCTCTCTTTCTCTCTGTCCTCTCTCTCCTTCTCTCTCTCTCTCTCTCTCTCTCTCTTTCTCTCTCTTTCTCTCTCTCTCCTCTCTCTCTCTCTCTCTCTCTCTCTCTCTCTCTCTCTCTCTCTCTCCCTCTCAATCACTCACTCATCTCCGTTCTTGCCATTTCTATTTCCTTCCCTGTTACACAATGAAATACTTCTTTTCCAAATGGAATATCAACATTTTAATTTATTCTCGCTGCCAAATGCACGAACTCACTGAAGCGTCTGTTTTTCCCGACACCGGCTGTGTGGTAAGTGATCCACGAACTGCAGGACAGCACCACACACCGGTGACGGGTGCACCTGTCCTCAGACGACCAACACGCTGAGAATGCAGTGGCCCTAACGCGCGGCTGAGGACCGTGCAGATCTGCTCGCTAATAGCGTTGCAAGGATAAACCGCCCAAAGATCAGATACCATCCACAGGTAAACATGTGGCGAGGGTGCGTGTTGTTGGTCGGAACTGGAATATACTTCGCAACAAAGGACGTGTCAGTGCGGGAATGCTGGGTTGTTTATGCGAGAAGTCACAGAACCTTTACACGAGTAGAGCTTTTGTCTTTTGAGATTCGTCCCCAGCCCCAATGAGCTCCAGCATTGGGTACGCTTCGTGACCTTTCCTGGCGGTGCCCTCCCCGTTGTCACCTTCCATCAGCTGCCCTCCCCTCCTCCCCCACCCCTCACTTCCCTCTCTACCCGTGGCTAAGCCCTCCTGCCAGCCACCTCTCCCTCTCCCCACCATCCCTCCCCTCCCCTCCCGATCGCTCTCCCCAGTCCCCTCCTACCCTCCCCGGCTGACGGAGTGAGCGATTGTAGCCACAGATAACGTCTCTCTCGCGGCGGCCCGCAGTGCCGCTGGTAAAAAGACCGGCTCCACAGCCGGCAAGGTCAAGTTCAAGGTCAGTGACCGCGGTGGTACGGCGGTGGCGACGGCCCGGCCGGTCAGGCCGCCGGCTGCGGCCGAGACCGGCTCGAACTGTCGTGATTAAATATCTACTGCGGTTGGGAAGGGAATAATTCTCTTCCGAAGTCAAGCTAACTATGTATGTGAGGCTTGGCGTGAATTTTGAAACGACCGAGGTGTAGAAAACGTATGCGAATGCTCACTTCTACAATATTTCCGGATATTGGTAGAGCTACGCGAAAAACACGGTGTGAATAATTTTGGAATTATGTAATTGGTGCAGTTGTTGTACGCGAATATCAGCTGAGCTATAGAAAAGACGTGCTACAGCTTACGCCGCTAGAAACCTTCTACCACTAACGGGCAATATTTATTACGGCAATATTATACAAACATTGTCCATATTTCAATGTTCCATGATGTAATTATGTTGTTCACAAAAAGGTCAAGATAAATATTGACCTGAGATTAAGATCATGACCTGAACGGATGGAGAAAAGGAAAAGGCTGCAATGACAGTCACACGGTGTGACTGTAGCTTTACGATAAGGAAGGAAAAGGCTGCAATGACAGTCACACGGTGTGACTGTAGCTTTACGATAAGGTGTGACTCACACCTTATCGTAAAGCTAATAATTAGCCGGTCCCGGTCCCGTAAAGTAAATTAGCCGGTCCCGTAGCTCAGTTGGTAGAGCGTTGGACTCCGCGTGGTGAGAGCACGCGTTCCCGGTTATAACAGTCCGGGTTCGAAGCGCGACGGGCACTTGACATTAATGAGCCTCCTGCCGACAGGTATGGTTGCGGTTGGTGGTAGGCCGTAGCCAGGCGAAGTCAGTGAGGGGACCGGCCGTGCGCGGATATTGCGCACGTTCAACTTTGGACTCTAACTTCTGCCATAAAACCGGAATTTCACGATCGGAGGGTAGAGGGCAGGGTCACTGCAACAAGCTTCGGTTAGCGCCGGCTCTGTCCTTGTGAATCCTTCCTATCAAAGGGTTCGGAGTTCGGACTAAATTTATTTAAAAAAAAAAACTGAACAGTCAACAGTGAGCACTCAAAGGTGAGCACATCTATAAAGTGGCTTCATCGCTCTATCAAAAGCTATTGTCGAAAAACAGCTGATGATCTTTTATGACTTGAAATGACCTTGGGAATTAGCCCCATCCCCCCCCCCCCCCCGGGGCAGGTGCCTCCACTAAGGTTTTTTTCGTAATTGCTCGGAACACGCCGGAGAAAGAGTGCTGAAACTTAACACATGACATTGATACCTGAGCTTTAATTCAGGCCGGATCTTTTGACACGAACTGCATTTTATTAGGTCAGGTCAGGTCACTGACCCATGAACTTCGCAACGCCCTTAGTGACAGAGAAGCTTTCACGGGAAAATGAAAGTTACAGGACCTAGTTAGCTCGAGAGGTGTCACGAGTTGTATACCTCGGATCTTTCCTAAGGGTCACCTGAGGTCAGGTCTGTACGTGACCTCACCTTTATAAGACAATGGGAGAAATAGGTGAGAACTGTTATTTTGGCGCCACTGGAAAGATCTACAACTATCTCAAGGACACGGAATCGTGATTTCATGCACTCTTTGCAAGGTCTGATGCTTCCATTTTGCATTGTTTACCTTGCGTGATGCCATTTATGACGTCACTAAGGTCGTATGAGTTTTTCGCCAATAACTCCCGATAAAATTGAGCTAGCAAGTAGAAAAAGTCGCCAATGAGCTCGGGAAGACCTGCCGAATCGAATTATATATGCCCCTTCTGACCAGCTTCGTGACCTGAAGGACTCTGACCTGACCTTGACCCGAGGTCAACTACTTATATTGACCTCACTCGAGCAACAAGAACAAGTATACCATTCGACGCGCCTGGAGATGGAGAGCGCGATGGTGCGAAAATCGCGGCTCTGAAACCATTTTAACGAAGCTATTTACCAAAAACCGAAACCGTTCCTTGGGTCAATTGACCAGACCTCAGAGGTCGCGGGTTGACCTGAATTAGGCCAAATTAGATCTGTAATGTTTGCTGAACTTGTATTGCAGCTCGTCTCAGACTCTCAGGCCCTCACACGCCCGGCGTTCAGGCACGCCCACAGCTCACTGGCCGGGCGCAGCCGGCCGCGCCCGGTGACCGGGCGCACCGCCTCAGGGCGGATGACGTCACGCAAACGTGGTCACGCGGGGTGCGGTCTGGCGGGCCGCACCACGCCGCGGCTGCTACGCCGAGCGCTTAGCACAGAACACTACAAGAGTCAAGATCTGTTCTGTTCCGCGCCTCGGCCGTCACACACGCGTCTCACAATCACTGTACTTTATTGGCGCGCACCGCACCCGCACTCGAGCTCGTCTCGCTCCACACTGCCCGCTCGCGCCGCCCGCCGCCCGGCCCGCTGGGTCAGGGGCGGTCAAGGTCAACCCGGGCGGCCGATACCACAACACCTCCCCTCAAGATGTTCGCCACGATATAAAGAGGTGAGACGAGGGGCGAACGTCTTCAAACAACATAAACCCGAAACAAAGCAACAAACGACAGACGGACCAATAAACGCAAACAAAGGGGCAAAACAAACACACCAGCAAACAAAACAGTTCACCGCGTTAACAGCAGACCAGGTTAACATCTATACGTACACACAGGTATGGAGCATCAGTCATATGTGTGCGCATCCCAACGGACCAGCAGCCGCTGAGGCTCTCGACGCTGACGGCTGCTCCGACGGGGCTCCGCCGTGGGCTCCGGTGTCTCTAGACGAGAATGTGGCTGAGGTAACGCCATACGCCCGGCCGGGGGACTCTGCTCCCCACTGGGGTCGATCTCCGTAGGTGGCCCCGCGCTGCTGGCTAGCATGGGGCGGTGCGGTCGGAGTAACCGTCTGTTTCTCCAGTATATGCGGCCGCTCGGCATCTTGACCAGGTATGTTCGGCGATGTCCCACGCCGACGATCACGCCTGTGCGGTCCCAGCGACCGCTCTCGGCATTCTGCACGTCCACGTGACTGCCGACGCGCAGCCCTGAGAGCGGGCGCGCGGTAGCATCGTGGTAGCACCGGACGTCATGTCGAAGAGCGGTGGCTCTGGCGTCGCACGCGTCGGCGGCACGCTGCCATTCGGGCGCGAACGCCCGATGATGAGTGGGCACGCCGGACCTCAGCGGGTGGCCGAACAGGATTTGAGCTGGTGACCTGCCGTCTGCCCGTGGTGTGTTTCGCAGCTCTAGCAGGCCGCGATCGAGCAGGTCGTCATCCAGCCGTCCGCTCGCCGACGCAGCCACGACGATTTTCTTCACGGTTTTGACGGTGGCCTCGGCGTGACCGTTGGATCGGGCGTAATGAGGAGATGACATCTCGTGAAGCACTCCCCACCGATCCAAGAATCTGCGAAGCGTCGAGGAGGCGAACTGCGGACCTCCGTCCGTTCGCAGTACAGCTGGCACGCCAGTCTGGGAGAAGAGCTGTCTCAGCTGTGTCACCAGGTGATCAGCCGAAGCTGTCCGAGGGCAGACCGTCACGTACGGCCACCCCGACAGCCTGTCGACGTAGACGAGGTAGGTCCGGCCCGCAACGTGAAAGTAGTCTGCCGACACGGACTCGAACGCGCGGGTCGGCCGGGCTTCATCTCGCCATAGCGGCTCGTTCTGGTGACTGGCGGCGAGTTGTCGGCAGCTCTGGCATGCCGAGACGGTGTTACAGATATCTCTGTCTATCCCCGGCCAGTAGACGGAGAGACGCGCGCGGCGTTTGGTCTTCTCCATTCCTTGATGAGCATCATGGAGCCGGTGGAGAACGTCACGGCGCAGGCTGGACGGGATTACCAGTCTCGCGCCGTAGACGATGAGGCCGTCGTCCACTGCAAGCATGGAGCGGACTCCCCAGTACGGCCGCAGCGCTGGTGACAGTTCGTGCCGGTGCTCGGGAAATCCTGTAAAGATGACGTCACGGAGCTCGCGGTACTCCGGGTCACGGGCGGCCGCTGCCCGGACTGAGTCCAAAGTCCGGTCTTGCAGCGGGGCGACCAAGATGCCGTCCTCGGAGGTCGCAGTGAGGGCGGCGACCACGGCGTCGTGCAGCGCGTCCGTCACCTCGGCGGCCTCGTCTCCCGGAGCGGGATCACAGACAGGTGCGCGTGACAGGGCGTCCGGGATGCAGTGTGATGCTCCTTTCTGCCAGGTGGCGGTGAAGCTGTAGAGAGACATTTTCTCACGCATCCGCTGGAGGCGAGGGTTGTCGATCTCTGACAGGCGTTTGGAATTCAAGATGGGGATGAGCGGGCGGTGGTCTACGACCAGGTCGAAGTGAGGAAGGCCTGCCAGAAATATGTGACATTTCCGAAGGGCCCACAGGCACGCCAGACACTCAAGCTCCACCACTGCGTAACGCGACTCGGTGTCTGTGAGGAAGCGAGACCCACATTGAACCATCTTCCACACATCTCCGTGGCGCTGCTGGAGAACGAAGCCTAAGCCGCGGGTGCGAGCCGAGTCCGTCCGCAGCACCGTAGGCAGCTGTGGGTCAAAAAAGGCGAGCACAGGTGGCGCCACCAGCGCCCCTTTGACGGCATTGAATGCCTCCTCGTGCTGCACGGTCCAGTTCCAGACGGTGCGCTGCTTCAGCAGGTCACGGAGGGGCTGAGCCGCACTGGCGATCTCCGATGAGAATCCAGCCAGCTGATTGGTGAGCCCCAGGAAGGACCTGAGATCGGTGAGATTCTCCGGCCGTGGGAACTCGGAGATCGCCTGCAGCTTGCGATTGTCCACAGTGTAGCCTTGTCCAGAGATGCGATAGCCGCAGTAGTCCAGTGACGGCTGCGCGAACTGGAATTTTCGTGGGTTGATCGTGATGCCCGTCTCCTGGCAGCGCTGAAGCACGGCGATCACATGGGCGAGATGGGCGCGATACGTGGCGTCATGCAGAAGGAGGTCATCCACGATTTTCAGAGTCCGCGGAATATCACCGAGTGCTGCGTCACCTCGCCGATTATACTCGTCGCCCGAGGATACGAGGCCCATCGGGGCCCTCAGGAACTTCATCCTGCCCCACGGGGTGATAAAGCAGGTGAGATCTTGCGACTCCTCGGCAATCGGGACCTGAAAGTAGCCCATGGCGGCATCCAGAGTGGTCAGCCATCGCGTGTCTCCGTCGATGGACGCCACCGAGTCGTGAATCGGCCTGACGGGATAGGTGGGCCGCTTTACGAATCTGTTGATGGCGGTCATGTCCACGACCAGCCTGGCTCCTCCCTGGCGTTTTGGAATGGGCACCATGGGGTGGCACCACTCTGTAGGGTAGTCCACCGGGGCTGCGATGCCCTTGGCCACCAGTTCGTCCAGTTGGCTCCTGATTTGCTCACGCCAGCAGTATGGGATAGTTCTGGCGGCTGTGAGAGCGGTGGGGACCGCGTCCTCTGTCAGCTCGATGACCATGGGGCCGCCAGTCATCTCGCGCAGCTCATCGTTACCGTCGAACACCACTCGGAAGTGACGTCTTATGGCTGCTTCGTGACTCCGGATGACGTCATCTGATGGATCGTAATCGTGATCCCACGCGGGCAGAGAAACTTGCGTCTCCAAACTGGGCCCCGGCTCTGCTGCGCTGAGTGTTGCGGCTCCTGCATCTGTCGCTGCAGTCGCCCGGCCGCCCACGGAGTCCACCAGTCCGCCTGCAGATGCTCCGTCATCGCTCAACGTACCCGCCCGGCATGCCACGGCTCCAGCGGCACGTGACGCTCCGGCACCCACGGTACGTGGTAGCGGGTAACCGGTAGGTGGCGATTGCAGCGTGTCGATAGATGTCGCCAGCGGTCCGCTGGATACGGGCTGCCGATCGTGCGCGCTAGCCGATCGTGAGCGGATACGGGATCCACTGTCGTGAGATGCCCTTGCTGGATCCGGCACTGACTGGCGACGCCAGGTGGCGGCAGGTATTTGGGCCGGGAAGTCAGCGGGCAGAATCCGCAGGCGCACGGCGTCACACCAGCCGAGCAGGAGACCGGTGACCTCTTGCAGCACGTAGACTGTCGTGTAGATCTCGCTGTCGCCCAGGGTCACCGTGGCACCAAACTGGCCGATACAGGTCAGGGGCGTGTTTCCAGCAGACGAAAACTTGACTGCAGAGCCCGAGGAGGGTGTCGTCTGCAGCGGGATGCTGAGTGACGCGGCCATTTCAGCGCCCATTACCGTCGCCTCAGCGCCGGTGTCGGGCACGCATGAAACAGCGGCAGAGCCGGACGGGTGAGTGAGCATCAGTTCGACCCGCGGCGTCCGGCGCGTAGCTAGCTGGTCCACGTGGATGTCTCCGATGAGCTGTCGAACTCCAGAACGGTCACCGGCCGCGCTCACGTGCGCTGGCGCGGCGCCAAGGCCGGGACCGGGGCCCGCGTCCCGCCCGCGGTGTGACCTTGGCCGGCCGCGGCCGGACGGCTGGTCACCGGCCGCGCCGTCACGTGACCTGGCGCCCTGCCAGCCGCGGCCGCTGCCGCCACGGGCCCCGCGGTCAGCCGGCTGGGTGGCGCACGCCGCGGAGAAATGGCCGGTGCCGCCACACGTGTGACACGATGCGTCCGTGGCGGGGCAGCGTACTCCATCGGCATGACGTGGCCGGCCGCAGCGCCGACAGAGATCGCCCCGGCGCGAGCTGTCCGAGCGGAGAGAGGCTTGAGACCGACGATACGCCGACACACGTGTCACGCTGGCCGGCTCGCCGAGTATCGCCGCGCTGTTTGTGTTCGCCGATTCACAAGCACGGCAAATGTCTATGGCCTTCTGCAAAGTCAGCTTGGGCTCGTGCAGCATACGCTTCAGCGCTTCCTCGTCGCGTGTACCCACCACGACTCTGTCACGATACTGATCGTCAACGCAAACATCGCAAAAATCACAATACGCGGCGATTTCTTTAATAGACGACAGGAAATCATCGAACATTTCATCCGGCTCTTGAATCCGCGAGTAGAAGTCTCTACGATCCAGGATGATGCTCCGCTGTCCACGCAGATGGGCCTCCATGATGTCTAGGACAGTCTCCAAGTTGGCGTCCTGGGGTACCTGGAGGCTGTACCGAAGCGTGCGCGTCCACTCGTCGTCGAGCAGTGATGTCAGCGTCGCTTTCTGCTCGTCGATGGAGAGCGTGCCCAGGCGGGTGAGTAACTGGAAGTCGGCGAACTTCTGGCGCCAGGCGCCGAACTCCTTGAGAGACGCGGAAGAGGTCAGGTGGGGCGCCGTGATGGCGCCGGATGGGAGCTTCGCCAGCGGAGCGGTGGTGGTCGCGGCGGCGATGGTAGCGGGCTGTCCACCCTCGATGACGGCCGCCGCGCTCCGCGCAGCCGGCGGCTGCGTCTGGCTGGCGAGGGCCCGCTCCAGCATGGCAGCCAGGCGCTCCTCCCGCTGCGCGGCCTGCTCGGACTGTTGGACCATCAGCGCCGTCAGCCTCTCCAGTTGCTCGTGGTCCCCCATGGCAGAGTAGAGCGGTCTGAGCGGTCTGGTACAGCGATGGGAAGGTCAGGTCGTCTCGGAATCACAACGGCGATAACACTACCGACCGCGCCATGTTCTGTTCCGCGCCTCGGCCGTCACACACGCGTCTCACAATCACTGTACTTTATTGGCGCGCACCGCACCCGCACTCGAGCTCGTCTCGCTCCACACTGCCCGCTCGCGCCGCCCGCCGCCCGGCCCGCTGGGTCAGGGGCGGTCAAGGTCAACCCGGGCGGCCGATACCACAACAAGATCAAATTTCAAAATGGATATTTTTGCATAAAAAAGATATCGATTCGATGCAGCTCCTCACGGGGAGTCTAATAGTGGTCTTTGTTTTGCGCTAGGTGGTCTAGAATTGCTAAAAAAAAATGAGTTCAAAAATTTGACATCAATTTTGAACAGTGTCGTCCCTATAACTTGGCCAAAAAGGGAGGTAGGTTGAACTTTCGTATGTTGATAGAAGAGCGCAGGAACTATCATATATATTCCGTTTTTTTCGAAATTCGAAAAAATACTTTGGGATTTTTTTTTTGTAAGTTGTGATTTTTTATTTTGGAGGTCAAAATCACAAAATTTTGAAAAATTCGAGATAACAGTTTTGTAGCACCGTCTTTTCTTTACACGACCACATAAAGAACTTTGAAATTGCTTGTTAACTGTTTTTGCTCATTTTTGCTCGAACATGACCTCAGTTTGATCTTAATAACTCCTGACTTAAGGTAAACTAAGATTTGAAATTTTGTGTGAATGTGTCAAATCAATTTCCGTGAAGGTACTGGAAATTTAGTGGCGCTGCGCGTCGCCGTTTTCTTGCTATTCAGGAAAAACCACAGGGGGGGCCATATTGGCCCCCAAGCGGGGCGAGGGTTAAAATGGGGTACCTATCGTTGCGTCTCCTAACGGCGCACAAGCTCGTTTATCTGCGAGGCTCTTAATTAGGGGTGAAACGGCAAGGGGTGTGTAGAAAACCAGGCCCGACGAGGGTTGGCCTGGGATAAGTTGTATGCGGGCCAGGCCAGGCCAGGCCTGGAATAAGTTGTATGCATCCTGTCACCCTGATCAACCGTTCAAAGTTCTTACCCACCACTGTCTGAGGGACTTACCTACCACGGGGGGGGGGGATTCGACCCAACATCCGGATTTCTTAAATAACTCATAAACTGCTTCGGCTATCAGCGTGAAGCTTTTAAAACTTTGTCGGATATTATTTCGGCGTCTTTTTTAAAAGATTTAGGCAATTTAATCAAAATTTTCTGACAACATATGATTTTCGTCAAAAATGATATATATATGAAAAATTGCAAAAATCGACATATTTCAAGCTTATCACAAACGAAAAACGTCAAAAGAATATGCACCTACACCAAGGCTTGAACATGGTTTTCTCGGATTAAAAAGTTTTTCGACTCTAGAAAGTTAAAATCTACTGTTCGGCCAGCAAAACCGTCAGCCTCCCAGCCCCACCGCTCCCGTCAGAGCGGTGTCACACCGGGTCGAGCTACCGGGGGTTCGGGGAAGTGCGGGCGTCGGGACGTCGGGACGTCGAGACCGGCCTGACCGGCGCGGGTCGCGCAGGGTCGGCCGGATCACCGGCAGCGGGGGAGTGGGGAGGGTACCGGTCCAACCAGCTAGCCCTCTCTGTGACGGAGCGTCGGAGGGACGGTCGTGCCGGGTCGTTCGGTCACTGACCCGCCGCTGGAGCCAGTTGGACAAGAGGCTGCGTCGGTGCCGGGGTGGCATCAGACGCCACCTGGCCTCGGCTCGAACAGGTGAGTCTCGCAGCTCTCAGAGCTCTCGCGGGGGCTCGGGGCTCTGGCGTGAGCGACGCCGAACCTCCCCGCCCGGTCAGTCAGACCGTCAGTCAGAGGTTGGACAGAGGGCTTAAGGAGAAAACAGGAGCGCTTCTCCTCAGCACGGGAAAGGGAGAGACAAAAAGTGGACCGTGACGGGAAACATTTCAAGTTGCTTTGAGAGTGATCAGAGGTTGTACTTAAATCTTTGTAGTGGGACGTCATGATAAAGTAAAAATATAAACATGGAGACGTTCTTAGGGCTCAAAAGTAATGTTTTAGAAGTTCGATTTGCCGATCACCTAGTAGGTTACGTCATAGCCTTTTGGAAAACTTAAATCTTTACTTATCTAAAATTTGATTTTGAATTAATTGATATTCACTGTCAGCAAACTGCAAATGTAAAATATTAACCAAAGCAAACTCACAAGGCATCCTATGAGCTTTATGGCAGGTCCCGTTGCTAACAAATGTTTCAAGTGATTTATGTCGACCGATAGGTCAGATGATGCCTTTGACCTCCCCCCATCCTGCATTGTAAGTCAATGACGTGATATATTTGAATGTCGTTCCATACTAAACTCTTTGGATTTATTCATCCATTCCTTCTGCAAGCAATAACACAACGAGAGCCTCGCTGCATGATAATACCCAATGCATGAGTGCCAGATATTTCGACTTAGAGACGTTTTTCCAGAAAGGGTTGGTCAATGCCGTGCCTATTATATAAGCATCATCGGTAGCTAATATCGAGAGTGGCCCGGCTGAGCTACTACAGCGTAGCGGCACTTGCGTGACGTGAGAGATTGAGGGTTCCTAGCCATTCAACAGTTCACAGTCATTTAACACGCGCAGTGGAAGGGTTGCGAGTACTACGCCCAGTGGAAGGGGGGGCGGATGTCGCCCCCCCTAAGATCTCAGCTCCCAGTGGAGCTAGGAAGCCGAAATTTAGAGGGTAGGTGAAAGCCTTGGGGACCTCTGTTGTGTGTGAATTTCATGACCCTAGGTCAATATCTTCAAGGTCAAATGAGGTCAAATGTGGTCAAATCTGCCATATTAGCGATTTTTTGCGCTTACACGCCGATAACTCAAAAAGTTACCGGCCGATTTTCTTTTTTCTTTCACTATACGAAAGACCATACATTTTTGAGTATGTATGGTGAATTTCTAGTTAATCCAACAATAAATATGGCAGCTAGAAGCATGGGCGCCGCCACCGGGGGGGACGGGGGGACGCGTCCCCCCCCACTCTCAGAATGGAAGGGGGACGTCCCCCCCAAACTCATTACGGAGCGAGCGAAGCGAGCGTAGTCTTTCGTAGGTTAACGGAAATTTCTGAGTATGGCGTGGTCACGCTTTTGCTAGGCTTATATCTCAGCAACCACTAGACCGATTTACATGCGGTAATTTTTGTAGGGTAGCACTAGATTCATTCCTTCTAACGAGCATCGGACTATTCCCGATGCATGTGAGTGACCCCATATGCACGTGCCAGTGCCACGTGAAAAACGAAGAGGTGTCAGTTTTGTAACAATTTCAATATCTCGGCAACTACTGGGCCGATTGCACTGAAAGTTGGCATGTAGGTAGGTATACCCAAGGCCGTATATTATATCCACTAGGCAATGCATACCCGTGTGCCACAGTTGGGGTGCTGCTGCACGTGCGCACATGCGGGGGTCGATTCCAGATCTCGAGAACGGCTGAACCGATTGTGCTGAAATCTGATACATGGTTAGGGACCGGTTAGTAGGGTGCCGTGCAAAAGTCAGTTGGGACCCATTTTGCACGTGCGCACGTGCAGGGTGCCGCTTCCAGATCTCGAGAACGGCTAGGCCGATTGCGCTCAAATTTGGCACATCGTTAGGGACCGGTTAGAAGCGTGCAATGCACAAGTTAGTTGGAGGTATCCCCTAGCAATTTCGCACGTGCAAGGCCCACCCCACCCTCTCGCTCGCTCCGTTGGTCGCCCCAAAAGGCGTTTTACTGGTTTTTATCCTACACGAAATTTGATTAGGCCCTTCGGTCCAATGAGACCATTTCAGAGCCGCAAGTATGAAAGAATTAGTGGGAGACATTGGTCGGGGCAGCCACCCCAGTAAGCCACTTGGGATGAACCCGACCAATTGAACCGGGCAGCCCAGCCCACTGGACTCACTGCACCCGGCAAAGGACTATAGCTCCAGTGGAGCCATTCCCGCATGGGATAGAGTTGCCCGTCCAGCCCGGAGCAGAAGAGATGGAACGGCCGGTGCCGAATCTGAGAGGGTCCAGGAGGTTTAGATACTCAGTATATGGGGTGTGGGCCTACATGCATTGGTCTGACCCCTGCCACCTCGGCCAACAAAATCTCCAGCTCTTATCCGACCTGTCATCGCGGAACCGCCGATTTTTTATATCGTGATCAACGTGTGTCGTAAAAATAACACGACTGGCCGAACACGGGCCTAATATATTTCGTCTAACCAGCCAAGAGCATGACTTTACACCAATCCGACCTCGAAGTCAAAATCCGAACATTTTCGAAGACTTCAACTCCGACTCTGGCCAAAACTGGCCAAAACAGTCAACTCCGACTGCAATTCCGGCTCCGACCCCACACTTCTGCAGTCCCGCTACACTAAATTTCCAGCTTCTAAGAAATAAGCTATACGGTTGACAGGACCACAAAACATTGAGGCGACTTGACTACTTGACTTGGTTTTCCTGACCTAAGGTTTTCTGGTATCAAGCTTGTTACACGGGCTGCAAAATTCGTATTTTGGAGCAGTTTTGCCTGATGTTTTTTTGCCAATTTTCGCGGCGCTTCGCGCCGATTCGTGCACACACCAAAAAGAGAGATTTGTGACTATACAACGCCCCCTCTCCCACGCTGGTATGCAATATGCATTACCTATGCAATATGCATTATCGATCATATTAGTGGCATACATCAGCAGTTATACCGTGATAGAACACGAGGCTTTGCCGTGTCAAACTGAATCGAACATAAGATGTGTATATAGGTAGGTACTCGGTGGGAATGTGGTCTATAGCCATTACTTTAAGGAAATACCTAAAGTCCACAGCATAAGTAATGTGCGGTTTCAGTCCTGGGTAGGTATGTTCTGCTTCTGAAGCTTAGGAATGATTAGCCAGACCACAATGCATCTTTGAATGTAGCTAACCTGTTTCGTTACCCTTGCAGCTGCAACTTTTTTTTGACGTCTTCTTTTCGATCACTCCGCGTTAAAAAATCGCCAGTCAGAGCCATCCATTGAGATGGGTAAAAAACCGCACATTACTTTAGCGGTGGGCTGTACCTAAACTACTTTCCTCAAACCAGTTGTTTTGCCACAGTTTTATGAGTTTTTAGACTTAAAATGGTCAGGAAATAATGAGTATTTGCAAAAGGATTTTATATTTATTTTTACATCACTATTTACCATCCTTCGTAGAGGCTACTTACCTATATTGCAGCGGAAGCTGATAACGCGCTGACCAAGCATAGTACGTAGTTCAAACCAGCTGAATGCTGATTGGCTAGCATTTTTCCGTAAGGGAATGGATTCCTCGGTAAGAGAATGACAAAGTGTAATCTATGGGTATGACTTCAGTCTTCAAACCTAAAATCGATACCGATATATTTGGCTAGGGTGATCGTTGGGCCATAAAAGCTCCTGATTTGTTCTCGTCTCAGCTCAAGCTACAAAACTGTTACTTCAGTTCAAAACCCTATGTTAAAAGTGGCATATTTGCTTTAAACGTTGAATGCATCCGACCGAAAAAGCCACGGAAAGAATGTCCAGTTTTGGGTTTTCAGTCGGTCAGTCCGTCCCCCCCAGTCAAAAATCCGTGGCGGCGCCCCTGGCTAGAAGCCTGCTAAGAGTAAGATATCGCCGGCTGAAGCGGAATCGGCCGACGCGGGAAACGCGGCAATCACAATTTTGTGTTTACACACTCATAACTCAAGTTGTTACCGGCCGATTTTCAAAACTCTTTGACCATGAGATTGCCTGTACATTTCTTAGTCTTCTCACCAAATTTGACGCGAATCGAATATAATCAGCGGTAAGGAGCGCGATGTAAAGACGGAACTGTCCCGCCCCGGCACAGTCTACAATTCAGGCGGCGCGTAACGGCTAGCGCCGGCCGCCGCGCCGCCGCGCCGCCGCGGCGGCAGGATGTTTGTTGACTTTACACCGCTGTTACTAGAAAAGTTGTGAACCGATTTTCTTATTTCTTGCACGAGAAGATCCGCTATTCAATTCTGGACAGGTAGCCAAAATTTCACATTATTATCATGTTTGCGGCGCGAGTTATTGGCGAAGAACAGGAGGGGTGGGCGAAATCCGCCCCCCCTTCCACTGCGCGTGTTAAGTTCCGATACTTCTCTGTTATCACTACCAAAGAGCAGGGGACATGAAACCATAAGATATTTGACCTCCATACCTTGGTTGAGAATGCATTGAGATAAATGTGTTCCTACTTAACACGCGCACCGACGGGGGGGGCGGATATCCCCCCCCTGAGGTTTTTCGCGAATAGCGGGAAAACCTACGCGCCGCGAAATTTGGTACGACTATTCCCTCATCAATGTTACACAGGGTGTGCAAGTTTGAACCTCCTAACTTTTAAGGTCAGGTCACCAGGCCAGTTTGAATGACCCAACCTCAAGTCACTTTTTTGCAACTTTGTCACCGTGCCAGAGCTACAGTAGATGTCGGAGACCTTTGAAAGTCGCAGGATGTTATTAGGTCATTAGTGGCTATAATTTGTATATCTCGGAATTTTGATATCGGTGACCTAAGGTCAGGTCAATTTCGCGACCTCCCCATTATAAGTCAATGGGGAAAATTCAACTCCCTGTTTTTACCACTAAAACAGGTCGGAATGGCCCCATATACCATACATGACTTCATATACGATCAACCCTCACTACCTTGAGGTCTGTTTTGCTGTTGGGCAGCTGTAAGGTCATGTGACGTCATCAAAGGTTTTTTTGCCAATAACTCCGTACAGGAACAAGATACAGCCGCGCGGATGGTCTCATTGTGTTCAGCTCGTCAAGACGCATCGAATGATATACATGATGACCTCGAGGTCATGTGACCTGAGGTCAACCTTTGACCTTGACCTTTCGAGGTCAACATATATATCATTCGATGCAGATTGACGAGAGGACCACGATGATGCCCTTAGTTTGTTCCTATCTTGACTAATTCGAAAGTTATTCGAGAAAAACTCTCTCCATATCTAGCGCCGCCATTTTGACTTTTTCAACCCCTGTGACGTCATCTTTGACCTGACCTGAAAATGACCCCGGTAAAATTTGTAGACCTTGACCGTTCGTGTCCGATGCCGTTTACCGCTTGTCGCTATCTTGCTTCGTTCTCGAGATCTCAGGGGGGGGGGGCGGTCATCCGCCCCCCCCCCGTCGGTACGAAGTTGGTCGGCAGACCCCCGTCGGTGCGCGTGTTAATATGTGGACATTATCACACTCCATGGTATTGCTAGCTAGTTGTCGTCATAGCGGAAGTTGAGAGAGAAAAAGGCAATGGCCTACCTACTCTACGCTCTGATTGGGAAGTGGGATACCGTGCGCTGAGGTCTATCTTACCATAATAGTCTCATGCTTTTCTATTCACGGTATTTAGTAACATTTATATAGTTGTACGGCAACGGTGTTGAAAACTGCATTAATCGGTCAACGAAACATTTTTTAAAAGTTTTTATTTTTTAATTATGGTCAGACTATTTTCAGATCCCACTCGCCGAGACCACACAATGCCAGGGAACGTCCATATACGTTTGTTTATTGGGGTTTCAGGGCGCGCCGAATGCCGATACAAGGTCAATTTGCGCCCAAACGTCCATAACGGACGAACTGATATGCGTAACTACATTTAGTATTCAATGGCCTTTTTTGCAGCTGAACTTCAGCCTGCGTTGCTAATCCTTTTGCAGGAATTTTAATATTGAGTCCAGGCTCATCACGATTCCCGAGCCGCCCTGCTGTGACCTTATAATGACTGTCTAGTGTCTGGCGCACCATACTGCTCTTGATGGCTGTTGGCCGCGCTGCTGACCCTATGACGCCCGTCCTCTCGCAGGTGGCGCACGATGTTGTACTTGTTGGCCGCCCTGTTGACCCTCTGACGTCTGCCCAGTCCACCCTGTGACCCTATGACGTCTGTCCTTCCGCAGGTGGCGCACGATGCTGTTCCTGTTGGCCGCCCTGCTGACCCTCTGACGTCTATCCTGCACCTGTTGACCGTCCTGTGACCCTCTGACACGTGTACTGTCTACAGGTGGCGCACGATGCTGTTCCTGTTGGCCGCCCTGCTGACCCTCTCGGGGGTGCAGCCCACCGCGCTACCAGCAGAGCCACGCGAGAGCGGACGGCTCTCCGGCGCTTATGGTGAGCGATACAGGGTTTAATCGATAAGGAGATAAGGACACAAGATTAGGACAGATAAGGATACATAACTCGTATGTACCAAAAGATATGTAGATCATAAGAAACGAGACATGGATCAAAATATACAGAACAATCATATTAGGTCGATTAATTTCTAGAAACGATTTGCCGAAAATCGTTACACTACACAGTTTCTTCTTCTTTATGTCATACGTTAGAAAAGAAAATACCGACAACATATCTACTTGGAGATCAGCTGACATTCTTCCGATTTCTTCCCCGACAGGCGCCCTGTCTCATACCGTCCGTGACCTGACCTCGCTGCCGCGCACATACGGCGAGGATCGATCGGCGCGCATCGTCTGCTACTTCAGCAACTGGGCCATCTACCGCGAGGGTCTGGGCAAGTACGGCCTGGAGGACGTGCCGGCCGACAAGTGCACCCACCTGGTGTACTCCTTCATCGGCGTCAGCAACGTCACCTGGGGCGTACTCGTGCTGGATCCCGAGGTTTGTGCAGCCTTCGTACCGCCTTCGTCGTGGCTTGATAGAGCTGATATTTTCCTAAATGTGACACAGCTGATCCATGCGGGATGTTGCGATAAAAGGGATTTTAAGAGCATGGTAATAATCTTATTAGTTATCTAGGTAAGACGGCCAATGGTTACATCTGGGAGTATGAATGTATATCAGAAACGTCGGCCATGTCTCAGCGATGAGTTTTTAGTACACGTGGCTCTCCCGAATGTGGAATGATCATATTTCCACTGTCATCACAGGTGGACGTTGAGCAGGGAGGCTTCGAGAAGTTCGTGGCCCTGCGCGAGAAGCACCCGGGTCTGAAGCTGCTGGTGGCGGTCGGAGGATGGGGCGAGGGCGGCAAGAAGTACCACCAGATGGCCACCAACCCGCAGTACCGGAAAATGTTCGTCACATCGCTCGCCCGTAAGTCAGGACATGAGGCTGAAGTCAATTGATCTATTACCTCTTTTGTGTTTTCTCGGAGGTCCTCCAAATAAAGTTAGAGGGATCATTATCGAACAGCACAAGATCGTAACAACTTGACATATTCAAATAGACGTTACAGTCTATGCGCATGCCAACTGGTGATTTAAAAATGAGTTTGAAACAGTCTATTTTCTTCACACTGTCCTTCATAATTTCTTAAAGATTCCAAATAGCTAGCAAGGCTTTTTCACTGCCTAGTGCCCCATACCTATCTTTGTATCATGGTTATGCGCCTCCTCCGCAGCGCCTGCAGCTACTCTAACCCCCCCCCCCCCCTCTGTCCTTCGTCGGCAGAGTTTATGAACAAGTACAAGTTCGACGGTCTGGACCTGGACTGGGAGTACCCGGGCGCCACGGACCGCGGCGGCGGTTACTCGGACAAGGACGCGTTCCGACAGTTTGTCGGAGAGCTGCGCTCCACGTTCGACGCCATCGGCAAGGGCTGGGAGCTGTCCATGGCAGTGCCGGTGGCCAAATTCCGCCTGCAGGAGGGATACCATGTCGGTGACCTGTGCAGGTGAGCAGAGGAGGTCGATGGTCGGACGAAAACCTACCAAAAGTGACAAACCGATGCGCGTTATAGGAGAAACTTTCCAAATTTTTAGAACAATGGGTATCAGAGGACCGGTTGAAAAAAAAAACTAAGGCGATCTCTGAATTGTTAAGCATGCTTGATTACGTTACCAGCTTTTGTCATACTCGTTCATTGTCTACGCTTCTTCATAATCTTCTTGCCATCGGCGCCAAAATTTAAACAGTTTATTTTCGGTCAGTTTTAAGAACGGTACAATTTACGTCCTTCTCTTCTAATGCTGCACGAAATACCACATGCACCTAATTTCACGCTGTTCCTTCTACCTCCCAAAGGATGATCGACGCCGTGCACGTGATGACCTATGACCTGCGCGGTAACTGGGCCGGCTTCACCGACGTCCACTCGCCGCTCTACAAGAGGCCCTTCGACCAGTGGGCCTACGCCACACTCAATGTGGTAAGTACACCAGCTAGGAGAGTTGGCAAGCGAAATGAATCTAAATTTCTTTTCTTCAAGCCCCTTGCATGTTCTTACATATGCGAACTGCAGTCTCATTCATAACCCTTCATAGAATGAAAATTTATCGGCAGAAATCATCAGCTAATGCGCCCAGCACTCCATGTCATCACATGCACTAACTGCTTTGCCGTCCACATTCTCGCAACTATGAGTTATACGATATTTCTAACCCACTGTCCTTCCACCTCTCCCCAGAACGACGGTCTGAAGCTGTGGGTGGCCGAGGGATGTCCTCCCGACAAGCTGATTGTCGGCGTGCCCTTCTACGGCCGCACCTACACCCTGGGAAGCAAGGAGTCCACCGGACTGCGGGCCGGTATCAAAAAGTGGGAGGGCGGTGGCAAGCCCGGCCCGTACACCAACGCCAAGGGCTTCCTGGCCTACTACGAGATCTGCACCAACGTGGGCAAAGATGGCACCTGGACCAAGAAGTACGATGACATCGGAAAGTGCCCCTACGCGTACCATGGTGAGTAGTTCGACTTACATCGACCGATGCAAAAATAAATATTTACATGACCCTTGTAACATTTACACAAATAGGCGTATTTTATCCAGCTGTAATTGAATTAAAAATGCAGCATTCTTTGTGCGATGAACTAATCTCCGCACGATACACCAGTGACAATATCCGGCCTTTTCAGAGGACCTGTGGGTGGGATATGAGGACGAGGACTCTCTCCAGATCAAGATGGACTTCATCCGCGACAACCAGTACGGCGGCGCGATGGTCTGGGCCATCGACATGGACGACTTCCACGGACTCTGTGGACCGAAAAACGCCCTTATTGAAGTATTGAACCGCAACATGAAGGACTACAAGGTAAGCACTGCATAGCCCAACATCATCTCTATTGTTCCAACTTCTTGACACCGCCTTCACCTATACGACGTTTATGTATTTGGCCCATTTGTGCTCCCTTTTCAGTATGATGCCACAGGCAACGAAGCCCTCATATGATAATAGATGTCCAATACAAATTGCAAGAGCAATGTTTTGGGCTATCAGTCTTCCGTTGATCGAAGTATAACCACGCGACCTCCGTCTCCTTCAGGTGCCGAAGCCGGTCGGGTTCGTTCCGAAGCCGCCGCCGAGCTGGCAGGAGCCGTTCACCATGCCGGAGCCTTTCGACGTGCCCGGCGTCACCCAGGAGGGCGCCATCGTCACCGAGGCCACGACTCCCGCCACGACGACGACGACGAAGACGACGACCACCACCACCACCACCGCTTCCTCCGCCCCCTCGGGAGCGAGCGAGGTGGAGGCGGTAGCTGCTGCTCCCGCTCCGGCACCGGCGCCCGCGCCCGCGCCGGCGCCAGAGGCCACTGATGTGCCGTCCTCCTGTTCGGATGGAGACTACTTCGCTCACCCAGACTGCTCCAAGGTGGGTCACGACACATTTCCCAGGTCACAAGATTGCGCCAGGGTGGGTCACTTCACCACAGAACCGTTCAGTGTGAGTCACTCCGTTGCTTGATTGTTTCACGGGTTGGCCATTGTCCTCCATCAGCTTATTGCTATGTGCAAAGGGTACGATTGAAAGCGTTGAGCAAACTATGTATACTTAGATGTCAACCCAAATGAAATCATTTTTTAAGATGTAAGCGATAATATAATTCATAAAACATTCTCAGCTTTAAAAATGTAAGTATATCTTTGACGCATTGACTTACTAGGCTATTTGAAGTAGACCAGGTTGTCACCACATCAGCCAATTACATAGAATAAACACTAGGTTGACCCGCGTGCTCCGCAACGCGAAAAGGGATATTTTCGATCGGCGGGTGTTCGGTTGTTCTTGTGTCGGTTGGGTTATCTATCCATTTCGGTCGATTGCTTTTTGACGGCTAAACGTTTTGGTTTGTGGAAAAAATATCCACCGCATCGAGGTGCCCGTGTCTGATAAGCATGCTTTCCACTTCAGAATCTGTCAAATGTGCTTTATAATTTAGGCGCGTAGTTTTATGACAAATTAAAGGCGTAGATAATTTTCACCAAATATCGTTTTGCAGAGGCTTGAAACATTTATATTTTTAAGAATACTGTTGCTTGTCATACAAACGTGATGATTGGATCTTGGAGAGAATTGAATGCTCTTTCCAATGATAGCATTTTCAATTGTCAAATGTATCAGGTTAAGCAGCAAAATCCGTGTACTTATTTAGTGGCACATTTTGGACAAATACCATTTAATTCAGCGATTTTTTCCACATTGTTTTTGATCAATTAGCTTTTCACAATTTTTCCATGAGAGACGGTACATTTTTATTGCTAATAGGCGCTGTTTCAACTCATTCCGTCTGACGATCACCTGAAATTAATATAACTATTCCAAAATCCGTCCAAAACGTCCATTTTTCAAAAGAAAGTGTCCTCCCCGGTGCACGTGGCGCGTGCCAACCCCTGCACCGCACACCATTCGATAGCCCGTTCGATTCTCTACACGATGCTGTTTTCCCCGTGCCGATCGGGCGCACGGCTACCGAGATATTGCACCGGGACCGGACCCGTGTCGGGCAAATTTGGCTGTTTTCGCCCGTTTTTGCCAGCCGATTAATACATGTAAAGTCTATGACGCGAATTTGCACTTTTTGGGCACGCGCCACGCGCTCGCTATCGATCCGATCGAGCTGAGACCCATCAAAGGCACGTTGTCCATCCTTGTTCTATGAGTTGCGCAAACTTCAGCGCGGTAGGTGCAACGGTGTGACCTGTAACCCGCGCTACGTAGCACCATGTCGCGACCTTCGTAATAGACAGAAACTACGTCACCACAAATAGTAATATAGATATCAATGACCTTCAAGCTGCCGTGCAGAGTGTGCAGCCATTGCCGCTCCTTTTTGCATACTAACCTTTTCTTATTATAATTGAATGAGGACTTTCGAATTGTATTACAAAGCTCCGACCGGAACGATTTCTTGTGGAGTAAAGTCCTCATTCAATTATTACATTAGCAAACTCCACATCATGTCCTTTAGCTAACCTTTTCTGTTCGGGTGTCCCGACAATATTACTGGTGCGCAGTCGCACGCAGCTCATCCTCGTCCCTTTCTGTGCACTAACCGTTCCTATTTTGATGTACCCCCACAGTACTACTGGTGCGTGCACGGCGAGTTCCAACTGAGTGGCTGTGCCGACGGACTCGTGTTCAACTTTGCCAGCAAACAGTGCACGTGGCCGGAGCTGGTCGGCGCGCAGGCGCACTGCGGGGCCAGGTGAGAAGGGGGCGCGGCTGATGGGATGGGTTGTGATTGATGGGGCTGAGGGTTGGGCTGATAGGACAGACAGGTGGGACTGATGAGAAAAGAGAGGAGGGACTGGCGGGATAGAGAGGTGGGACTGGCAGAACGATGAACGTGAGTGCGGTAGAGAGTTGCAATGGCTGACTAATAGAGAGAAATAAAAAGATATATGGATGTAGGGTTTGCAATGATAGGACGGATGATTAGAATTCAAAGATGAGCTGTCTGTCTGTCCGAACATGATCTGTCTTCATTGCCCCCACAGCATTGAGTGTTCAGCTCCAAACTGACCTCTGCTAACCCTGCTCTCCCGTATCAGGTCGGCAACTCCCTCCAACTCGGAGTACGTGCGCGGCAAGTTCTCGCCCTCGTACTCGCGGGACCCGTTCTACAACCGTGACGTGGCCGCGCTGCGAATCAGTCAGGACGTCTACCCGTCACCCGTCAGCGTCGATGAGAAGAACCTCAGGCGCTACTGAGAACCAGGTTCCGCTGAGAACCAGACTTCGCTGAGAACCAGATGCTTCTGGGCACCGGGTGCTGCCGAGAGCCAAGTGTGACTGGGCATCAGTTGCTTCGAGGAATCGGGCGCTACTGGTTTACAGGCGTTGCTGAGATCAATCTCCCGTAAGTGAAAGCAGTCGCCTGCTGCCATTGAGTTAGGTATAACGTGACGCAATCGGTTGATGTTTCCCGTTGTTGCTCAAACTTCTGTTGAGGCATTCTGTTGTTGACGACGATGTTACTCTAGGTGACGAACGATAGGGTCGGTGTTGTTAACTTTAACGACAAACCAATCATTCCAACGGGAATGCAACATGACGACAACTGATTGTTGAAAAGAAAATGTTGCAGAGACAGCCCCTTGGTTTTGATGGTGTTATTTATCGGAGTGCAATAGTGACAATACGATATGAAAATACTTATGTGTGTGTTTACCCCCGAGTTACCCGTTTACCTTTCCGACATGCTTGACGAGCATGCTTGATCAAAAGTACAAAAAAAAATAGCACGGTTCATCTCATGATCGAACAAAAGGTTATGGGGTTGTCCGGTCCTTTAGCTTTATAGCTCCTTTAGCTCAACGATCGCTTGACGCTTCCGTCGGTTGTACTGAAGATAAACGAAAGAGAGGCATGAGGAAAAGGTAGGCAATCATCTTTTTGTCAAATGCCGTATTGCGTATACTTTTTACGGCAAATTAGACCCTGCATAATCGGTTATCGAGTCATAGCAATTCGTGAAAGCCTAAATGACCGCTAAACGGCTCTTTCAGGGCACTACACTCTGTGAATGGGAACTTTGTAGACTTTTGAGGTAAACTTAACGTTATTTATTAAACACAGCGGGCTCCATTCCGAGATCTGGTGCACTTCCCGTGCCTGAGTGTCACTGTCATCAACAATAAACATAGATCAGAAGGTACGGGCTCTGGCGAATAGAAATGCAAAACCCTCACAGTGATCACACTACAGCATTGCTTCGCTATGACAAATCGCTATAACAACCCTCTTCGAAGTGTTGTGCGAGCCTTGTAGGACGATGCTGACGGATTCGGTGACATAGAAAGCTATCCGTATGCGACGTCTTCAAGATATCAAGCATAAATGAGCATGGGAATCAGACACTTTTCTTACGGACCAATGCAGTACAAATTTATGCTTTGGCGTTAGAAGCGTCGCAGGTCCTAAATCAATTTTAATGCATACGATACCAAATAAGCGTATGCATGTGGACTTCAAATCTTCACTGCTTTGCATCACCAGTTCCAGTGAAATGTATCCGTCTGGATCTGTCGTCTGGAGGCCTGGCCCGTCGGCCACGCCCCCAGCACGAGCTCAGACAGATGCGGAGTCGGTCTGGGGTCAGTTGTCCCAGACGAGAGGACGAGATCCAGCTGTGACTGGGAGGGAGGGAGAGTGGCGTGGACAGTGGGCGGAACGGACAGAGTGAGAGGGAGACGGTGACGGAGGGAGAGAGAAGGAGGGAGAGAAAGCTAGGGTAGCGGGAAAGTGACCAGTGGTTGGAGGCGGATACTAGAGAAGAGAAGAATATCCAAGACAGTGCAAACATGAAGATCGACATCCATAACCACATTCTACCGAGGACTTGGCCGAACCTGGCGGAGGTAAGGGTGATAGCACGAATGGGGCTGTTACAGGGTGTTCCAAAAAAATGAGCTTCCTAACTAATATTGCTTATATCTCCAAAACCGTATGTCCTGGGCTAATGAGAGGTCCCTTGTTGGAAAGAACGGTCAATTTCGGTTATAATAGTCTACTTAGTGTGACTCTGAATTAATACGTATTACACCGGCGGGAACGACAAATGTGTCGCGAGATCGGGTGAAACACGGCGACGGCGGTAAACGTGCATTGCTGATGGCAACGCACGACCCATATTGGAGTGTTGAAATACCTATTGGTTGAACAAGTTCACCCATTCAGTCTTCAATTTTCGTAATAAAATTCACGTGCGAAGAATGAATAAACATACGTGAACTGAAATATGCAGACAGATGTGAAGAAATTTCAACCATATCCGATACCGCTAAATGTTTCACCAAGAATTTGGTATCAAATTGTGCTTTTTACAATGCTGGCGATTGTGCTTTTTACAATGTTGTGCAGGATAGGTAACGGAATTACGGCCTATATAGATGTAATTTAATTGCTCTTTCTAATGAGTGGCTTCCTAAAGCTGTAGGATGCACGGTTGCCGAGATACAGTCGATCTTAGTTGGGGGCTCACTTTTTTGGAACACCCTATATCTTTTACCACTGGTTAGGGTGCTAACGTGATTAGAGCTATTATCTTTTATGGCAAGGGTGCTGGTGTGTATTGTGTAAGTCTGTTATCCTTTACGACAGGTCGGTAAGTGTGCTAGCGAGTGAACGTTTATCTATGCGATTGTGTACATTAATTCTGCTTGATTCGGGTTAATTTTTAGATTCTTCAAGTCAGCATAGTCAAATGTTAACTACAATGCGTGACAAAAAACCGTAATGGTACCTATGTGAAGTGTAAACACTGAGAGACTAGCACGCCAGCGAAAAACCGTGGCCGCCGTCAACATTTTTAACGTTGCTTCATTGATTATATCCACCCATAGGTAAATATCTAGAGATGCGAAGCCCGCATAATGCGACCTATTACAAGTGATCTAGGATAGTCAAATGAGCGTCCGGTACGAGTATATTCGTGAGACATCGGCTTTGGATGTGCACCACCACGTCTAGTAACATGTAGTAATGTTACCGTATCACGATTATGAGCCACACAGTATGCTTCGACAACACGACCTAAGCTCTACATGCATATTAATCGCCGCCACCCCTCACATCATTTCACAGTCCCTTCACTCCTCAGTTCAGTGCCAGTTCCTTCAGTCGCCGAACTAAACCACATCACCCTGCTGAAGCCTCTGTCGCCCTGCGCTCCCCCTTCTCACAGAGGTACGGCTACGGCGGCTTCGTCCAGCTGGAGCACAGCGAAGAGACGTCCGACTCAGCCCGTATGATGAAGGACGGGCGGCTGTTCCGGGTGGTTCAGGCCAACTGCTGGGACGCAGAGCGACGGCTGGCAGACATGGACCAAACCGGTGTCACCGTGCAGGCGCTCAGCACGGTGCCCGTCATGTTCAGCTACTGGGTGGGTGTTCAAAAGCGGTAAAGGACCTTACTAGGGGCATCCGAGAACTGACTGGCGGGCTGGCAAGTGTCAGGATCCTGAGTCAGGACAGAACGTTACTACTTCTTATGCATCAGCTGGTGTGATAAAGAAGGCTGGGCTCACTGATATGATCGATTAGATGACGTATCATATGTCTTAGTGGAGGTTATAGATACCTAGTCATCATTTTCGTTTTAATTTTTTGTTCATTAGTTTTCTAAACGGTCCGTATATTTGTCCGTCCAATTATGCACGTAGTCATTTGTTACAATGCACTGAAAGCCGATGCGTATTGCCGTCGTTTTTCTAGTTTCGGTTATCGCCGATTCCAGGCAAAGCCGGCAGACACTGCCGACCTCTCCCGGCTGCTCAACGATGACCTGGCTGCGACGGTGGCGCGTCACCCGAAACGGTTTGTCGGACTCGGTAAGGATCGGACTCATCACACTCCATCGGGGAAGACTGCGACGGAACACATAAAGCGTGCAGCTAATCGTTACAGCATAAAACAAACCTGCCTTCGATTCAATTTATCAGCGATAACGAAGACTAAGTAGCAGCGTTGAAAGGCCGAATTCTATAGTTCATCCACAGTTTGATGCAAAGGTCCAACTTCACCAAGACAAATCGTTTATAAATTACATGAGCTCTAATGATGATGGCAAGTGTCCATTACTAATCGACTCTCCTAGCCCTTCTTCGTGCTTCCTTCCCACACTTTGTCTCGCACCCGGTCACATCGTCATCTCCCTCAGGCACCGCGCCGATGCAGGCGCCGCTGCTGGCAGTCGAGGAAATCAAACGGCTCACCACCGAGCTGCGTATGCCGGGCATCCAGATCGGCTCCCATATCGGCGACTGGAACCTGGACGCCCGAGAGCTGGACCCCGTCTGGAAGGTAAATTGGGACCTGTCTAAGACTCTTCGTAAGAGCTCGCTCTACGTACCGTCTAGACTTTCGCAGGAGCTCACTCCCGCATGAACAGTGGATTCACATTTACGTCTTTAATCTTACTTCATTTTCACATTCTGACGTATAATATTAGGGTTCTGCGACACCTGAGCGAGCGTCATTTCAGCGAACGACATTTGAGCGAGGCCTTTTCAGCGATTATCAATTTAAGCGATTGACTTTTTTAGCGATTGTCAAGTCGGCGATTTCAATCACAACGATTATCAACTTAAGCGAGGACCAGAATCAGCGAAACCAGATTGAGCGAATATATGGGGGTTAATGGGGGACCAATTGAGCGAACACAGTGACAGCGAAACCGAACGCGACGGAAGTCAATCATTTGCTACTTTTCGGGAATTCTTGCCCTTGGAATAAGCGCTTGGTATGTGTCATGCTTCAAGCTGCGAGCGGCAAATTAAAAATTTGCTTTCAAGCTTGGAAACCACAAAAATATCTGGCCTCATTCCGCAACCTTAATCTGGAAATGTGGAACGTGAGAGATAGGACGATGGAAGGAATGCCAAGGACCGATAATAAACTCGAGGGGTGGCACAGGGGGATCCAGTCTATGTTTCAGGCAGTCACCGTGGTTTCAGGGACCTCACCCAAATATCTGGAAATTCGTACGTTGCTTGGGGCAAGAACAAATTTTACAACATGAGGAACTGATCTAAATTCAAGCGGGGGAATTTCGCGAAAAACAGCACAAGCAATATGAATCTCTGAACAAACGTTTGGTCACCATTATTGGCAAACAGCAGGGGGGGGGGGGGGTGAAATCGAACCGCTGGAATTTTTGAGAAATGTGGCATTAAATTTGGAGCTTAATGTCTGAACTTTGAACGTGACATCCGCTATCCAGTTCCGGATAACCATGAAAAGTTCCGGAAACATTCGTTGTACGTACGCTCGCAAAAGAAAAAAGTAAAAAATAAAAAATACACCGTTACGGGACGATGGAGTGTTTCGCTGAAATGACAGTCGCTCAAACTGTAGTCGACGAAAAATATGTCGCTGAAACATAGCTTGCGCTTAAATTGATAATCGCTATATTTGATAATCGCTCAAGTTGATATTCGCTAAGTTGCCAGTCGCTGAAAATGGTTCGCTCAAATGACGTTCGCTCAAATGACACTCGCTTAAGTCGCTCGCACCGTAATATTAGTTGGTAACTTCCGGTTCAGGTGATTCTAATGTTCACTTTTTTCCATGTTCACCCACTCCACAGTCCACTTCAGGCGTCATGAGACGCCGCCTCGTCCCTCTGCACCGCTCCAGGCTGGGTCACGCCGTCTTCCATTTCTTGCCAGTGACCCGCTTCTCTGAAGCCGTCCGCGCTTCTCACCAGGCGCTGTTCCACGAGCTTGTTTCCGGCGACGACCAGCGAGAGGACAGAGGAACCGAGCAAGAGCCCCAGATAGCCGCCAGTGAAAGCCAACAAGTCCTCCAGGCTGAAAGTGGACACAGTCATCATGACGCGCCTCACTCGAGACGTCGAGAACTTGGCCTGGACGAACTGTCGATCCTTTTTAGGGACACGTTGATGCTTGAGGACCTTAGCTAGTGGACGTCGCAGTGGTTTTCTCTTGGAGCCGGGCAAAGCTTTGAGTGTGATGCGATCCTGTGCGCAGGGTATTGGACAGTTGCAGGCTATATCTGAGTCATCGCTGAAAAACTCGGAGGCTCCAGCGCCCAGCACATCACAGTGACGCGCAGTGCAGAGTGGCATTCCTTTTGTAACGTTGCTTTCCATGCTGCATCCCATCCAGGTCATGAAACATTGGCGCTCGCACGTCGCAACGCTGTAGTCCGGGACTGAGTTGCATGGCTGTCGTTTCAGGTTGAGTCTCTCCTCTCGACTGATCGTGATCTTCATATTACGGTGGATTTTGTTGTCGATGACAAGCATAGCGTGGTCGCTCGGATTGTATCGAAAGAAGTCTCGTTCACTGTGGAATATGACGTAATAGTATATTTGTGCCGATTCGTCCCAACCCTGCACTGTTTCCGGATCAAGAGTTAAGTTGAGTTTGAAACGAGACAGGCCGCATAGAGCCAATGTGACGCCCATAACTCCATCTCCATTAAGGACAGGCCAGGAGGTCCCCTTCGTTCGCCTGCCGTTTTTCAAGGGACAGAGATTGTTTGCATTTAGTATGGTCTTCATCCATGATTCACTGTTGGATAAAAGAAGATCCTGAAGAGATTGATCAGAATCCACGGATTGGTGAGTTATATTTACAACAGGATCTTCACTGTGTTCTGAGGACTCTGCCGACACGCCATCAACGTATTCGTCTTCTCTCTCCTGATGTGCCGTGTAGCAATCAATGTCCACCGAGCCAGGGAATATGGACACATACGGTGGTTTGAAATCAGTATCGAGTCGAAACTGCAGGGTGGTTGGCTCGGAAAGGAAGTGCACGATTTTGATACCGGTGAGAGTCAGCCAGGCGATCAGTAGGACCAGTTGTACCACGCGCAGCAGCACATCAGAAGGCATGTAACAACTCCAAGCCATAATTACCACGCACTCGATGAAGTCATATATGCATGAATATTTATCACAGGCGCGATGCAGTTCTTCAGCCGCTATCACTTCTTTTGATGAACGCGATCACGATGTTGTGTCATACACTTGGTTCCAGGTCTGATGTTCGAGGGGCTGTGTTGCTTGGTCTTTGAGCACAACTTCCAGCAGACCACTAACAGCTCTTGCCACAGCTGGCACCCACCACTGACTGTCCAAGTCAGGGATAGGAGTCCATGTCTTAGGCAACACGACATCTTCTTAATTACATCAAGTAGGCCGGCATGGACGCAATCCATTAGAGGTAGCGTGACGAGGCGAATGAGCGGTGTCACCAGTTGTCGCATTGCGTGCATATCCTGCTTACTTAGGTACGTCTCTGCCGCCAGTCATGCGTCCCGCATTGCGGTTGGTTGCAATTATAAAAGGACCTCTGCGCATAGAATTCTTGGAGCTACCCAGTACCTACCACTTGATCTAATGACCCGAGATCTTACGACTCCATTCAGAGATCGTTTTAGCGCTCTTAAACCGCGCATGACTGGGGGGCTCTACAGAGCCCCCCTCCCGTTTTTCGGCAATACCTATCTTCTAAACCGTTTGAGGAATCAACACGAAACTTGCAGAACCTTCAGCGTCATTAATATGACATCTCGTGTTAAACTTTCAATTTTTTAGCTACCATAGTTTGGCTGGAAATGACGTCAGAGTGACAGTACGTTTGCGTGCATCTTAACATTAAGTCACGAACTCACAAGTTAAAAATGTGAATATTGCATCAAAATCACATAAAACAAAGTTTAGCTCAGAGCAGCTCCAACTTCCGATCAGTCCTGCCAAAAAATTTTGACAGCAGAAATAATCGACGAGCTTTCTGGAGAGCCTGCTTATTGGTCGGCAAGAACCTTGAAAATACGAGATATTGACGTGGGGCGCATTACCTCGGGCAGAGTTGGCCTGCGCTACGCTACGTTACGCACTACGTTACGCTACGTTTGCTTTTTTGGCCAAAACTACGATACCGAATTACGATACGTTATATATTGCTACGTTACTGAATTACGGTATTTGTTAATTAACGCAGCAAATTATTTTATCGTACTACGTTATGCAATATGTCATCATCCACTACCCAGTGGAAAGGAAACGGTTAGTCTCTAGTAAACCAAATACTGCGCACAATGATCGCAGGCTTTGCAGCATCGTCGGTGCGGCGGTGCCTACGCGCTACTCGCTAGATGCGCTGGACTTCCGACAGGGAATTCCCTGGGACTCCCCAGTGGGAAATCCGCGGTGTCGGTCCGGCCGGAAGAAAGACTCAGTGGTAGGTATTCATATAGCATGCGTCTCACATCCGTGTAAACGGCCGGAGGTCTGGTGACGATATGAGTAAACTGAAAAAAATTATGTACCTTATACAAATACAGCTGACCTGTAATTGCTACGGAATCCATTTCGTAGTTCCTACGTTATTCTATTATTTTCCGTACTACGCTACCGAAACATCCCAATTACGCTACGAAACGGTACTGACAGCTACGGGTTACCGAAAACTTCAAAATAACGTAACGTAGGCCAACTCTGACCTCGGGGTTGCGCGTTGCCCCGGTGTACCCTACTTCGTAAATGTTCATATGGTTTCTAAATTCGAATTCAGCTCCAAAAACTAGCTTAGAAATATTGTAAAATTCGAAAAAGTGAACCGAGGTCATCACAGGTCAATGACCTGACCTGACCTTCAGGTGACCTTGACACCCACCCTAATGCATGGGGCAGCATCATCATATCACATGTTTGAACGCTTGAAACCACGAAAAGAATGCAAACGCGCGGCTAATGCGAGCCGACATACGCCGAATCGCGACTCCGGCCAAACATAGTCTCGAAAAGTAGGTCACAGGTTAAAGGTCATTTGGGTCAGGGTCATGAAATTTTCAGGGTAGGTGTAAAATTGAATAACTCGAGGGTACTGAAAGTTTCGTCGCGATCGACCGCTTTTTACGCGAGTTATTCGCGAAAAACCGAAGGGGGGTCCGTTCGACCCCCCCCCCCTTATACGGTCGAGGGCTATAGAATACAGCAATATCTTTGGTCAAATTATCATGTGCTCTCCGAAACAATGTAATTATCACGGCACATTTATGTATTTCTATAGGTAGGTAGGTACTACATTCTACATACATATCGACAGCTCAAATTTTTTATCGTTCACTCCTCAATTACGCTCACCCGGCACATCCAGCACCCGTATACCCACTCCACTGACCCCCCCCCCCTCTGATCACCGCCAGACGTGCGAGGACTACGATTGCGCCGTGTTCGTCCATCCCTGGGACATGGTGATGGGCGGACGGTACAGCAAGTTCTGGCTGCCCTGGTTGGTGGGAATGCCGGCGGAGACCGCCACCGCTATCGTGTCGGTTCTGATGGGCGGAGTGCTGCAGCGCTTCCCCAAACTGAGGCTCTGCTTCGCGCATGGCGGAGGATCGTTCCCGTATACGGCTGGCAGAATCGGTATGTGGGGTTCCAGTATCCCTAGTCCCTAATCCCCATAGCCCATAGGTATTGTCGTCAGAGGAGTTAGGAGGCGGGAGCTGGAAAAAGAGAGGGAGATGCTGTCGGAAATGGGGATAGAGTTAGGTTGGGGTAGCTCGAACGTGTCACAAGTGCAGCACTGTCATTGAAAGCGAATTAACTTGAAAGGTGAACGTAAAAAAAAAAACGAAAAATGTACCGACCAGGGTCTAATGTTTAGGTATAGGGGAGAGTGGGGTAAGATGCCCAGGGTGGGAAAGACGCCCCACCCCCTCTAGCGGCGAAACAAAGAATCGAACCTGGAAATTAATGTTCTTAGCGTAAAGCGGAAGCCTGCCTTGTTAACTGCACACAAATTTGCGAGGCTCAGTTGGGCAACGGCTGGCTGGTGATTGCATGTTTTTTATTTGCTGCTTTCAAAAAATATTTTGGTGTCAAAACATTGTAAATATCAAAGAAGGTAGATAATTTTTGCGTCCCTTGCTATAGTCGTGATAAATTAACATGCGTGTACTGTGTCCCAAACAGTTTGTTTCAGGGTGTAATTTTATGGCTAACAAATTGTACTGATTTAATGTTACCTCGGTACCTTGGGGTAAGATGCCCCCTGTCCTGATGGGGAAAGACGCCCCCTAAATCCGTAGGCTGTCCTTCAAGCAGCCCGTCAAATCATTTATTACATACCTGTGATGAGAGACAAAAGCCGATCTGGGACTATTGAGAGTCCAGTACGGTCGGGTGCTCCCCATGCCGGTCTCTCGGCCCACACAGCGACTTTTTGGGCGGCATCTGACTCTGAGAGCCCTTACGACGGCCTCTGTGGGCCGCATTATTGGCTCCAGGGCCCCTCACGACATCCTTTGAGGGCTCCCACGTTGGCTCCACGGGCCGCGCTGGCATCTGAGGTCCCCACGATGGGCTCGAGGGCCCTCAAGCATCATGAAGACCTATAAGGGCCCCACAGTGGTCTCCGAACGCCACCACGGAGGCTTGTTTGGCCGCGCTGGACTATGATGGCCCTAACGATGACCTCTGAAGCCCCTTACGACTACTTTTGAGGGCCCTTACGATGACGTTTGGTGTCTACTGCAGGCCCGAAGGGACTACTGATTCGTTCAGGCGATTCACGTGTCCATTTATGTCACTTATAGTGCAGGGGGCATCTTACCCAACGCCAGGGGGCGTCTTTCCCACCCTGTGGGGTAAGATGCCCACTTTCACTTCTTCAGGAAAATGCTTAATAGCAAAAAAGTTATCATATTTCAAGCACGAAAGTGTGATATTTTTGGAGAAAAATGATGTCGGCTTCCGTTGAAACTACAAGTTTTTGCTTTCCGATTTCCATTCCATTCCATTCCAGAATGTTTATTGCGCATCGACAACCTATAAGTAAAACGATCGGAAAATGAACATGAATAACAGAGATAAAGCAAAATAATATAAGAGTGGTGCAAAAGCACATGGTGCTTGACTCTAGGCACCACCTCTTGTAACATAATCAGATAGACATCATAAACATAAAACAACATGAACATAGCCTTCAGATCAACGTCGAATATAACATAAACATACAACGTAATGAAGGTAACGTAGCGTAATGAAACAAAACTACCACTGCCGCCGCCACGACAGGCCACCGACCCAACCCGCGCTGACGTCACTCAGCCCACCGGGGACGCCGCCCACAAAACTGAATGAGGTAGGTAAATTAATAGGTAAATCTGTGCGAACGAAGCAAGAAATTTTGGAAATGCTGAGCCACCGCACGACAGTCCCCGCCGCCAAGATCGTCGCCATGCAAAAGAAGACGTAATAACCGTGTAGTTGACATTTGACCAAAATTTTCGCCAAAAATTTGCAACATGTCCCGGTAAAGTTCCTCTCTCTGCAAATTATAGTTGGGACACGCGAGAATGAAATGATGAATATTTTCTGTTTCAAAGCCACAAGCACATTCAGGTGTATCGTGCCTTTGTATTTGAAATAAATGTGAATTTAGTTGTGACATTTGCATTCGTAGCCTAGAATGGAAAATATTGCCCATTTTAGTGCCAATTTTGTAAAAGGGAGAAGGCCCAGGCACCCCCAGTCGCCTCGAGATCTCTCGTTGAAAGGAACGAGGAGGAAGGGATCGGATGGATTCGGGAAGCTGGTTCCAGGATTTGCCTGTTGAGGGGAAAAAGGACTTCTGGAAGGATGTGGAAGGACTTCCGATCGTCATTTTCGAATAATATATGACATAGTAAAACCCTGGGCATCTTTCCCCACTCTCCCCTAATCATTTTCAAGCACGTAGACTGTAGATCATCAAGAATGATTACAGTTAAGTCCATATGTTGTGTGCGGCATCGTATTTGTAATCGATGTTCTTTCCATTTTTCTCCGCCAGACCACGGTTTTCGGTGCCGCCCGGACCTGTGTGCCCAGGAGACGTCAGTGCCACCTAGTGAGCAGCTGGGGAAGTTTTGGTGCGACTCGCTGGTGCACGATGCCGCTGCGCTCGACCTGTTGACAGAGGTGGTCGGGAAGGTAGGTGTAATGGCTTTATCGGGCTATACCGTATTGACCTGGATCGGGCTGAACGCGGCCCCCGCTGCGAACCAGCTGCCTCGGTCGGAATTTAATGCGGCCAGCTGCCGGGGAAGGGCCGGCGAGTGACAAACAGGGCAGCGGAGGGGCAAGGAGGGGAGGGGAGGGTTTCAGCACTGGCGACAGGCCGGGACCGAGAGTCCGTGGGAACAAACACCAGCAGCGGTGTCGAGGGTTCAGTAGGTCACCAATCACTCACAGCGCCAATCGACCCGGTAAAGGTGAAAGTACCTACTTCAGGATCGAAACAATAGAAGCCTTATGGGGCGGGAGATTCGGTGTCATGAGTCGCCAAACGAATTATTAGCATTTAGATTCGGTGAATGAGAGCGTAGATGCTTTTAAAACATTTCGCCTAAAAATGGCATGATCTGGCTTTGGCATCCAATTCCAGACCTCAAATCAGCTGGAACTAATGATTGAAACTATGCCTTTACGCGGTTTATACCTATGCATTGTGCAGTGTGCATCAGTAAGGAGTAACTACAAATGCACCGTTTCTCTGTCGCAGAAGCGGGTGATTTTCGGCTCGGACTACCCGTTCCCGCTGGGGGACCTGCACGGAGGCAAGATCGTGGAAAACCTCGGCGATCCGCAGCTCAGGGTAAGGAACAAATATAACAAACGGGCATCACAAACAAACGTGTGTCGTCGGCATACGGAAAACTCATTGAATCAATTACGATGCCGACTGGCGACTGCAGGTGCCAATGATGTAGCTAGCTTTATACAATCATGTAGGTGCTATTGTTTTGTGTGGCTAATGTAATATTATAATGACCACTTCCTCTCTTTTCAGGACGACATTTTCGCACAAAATGCGCTGGATTTCCTCGGTCTGGAGAGATCCGCCTTTGAGTAAACATGTCTCGTCCCGTGTGAAGTTGTATTGCGTCAAAAACTGCATCCATAGTGCATCCATACTACGTCACGGAAACAGCAAGGATCGTGACAAAGGAAAGCTACAATATCCACAATATACAATATACATATATTTCATATTCCCACAACGAATGTCTGCTTGCAAGCAGGGGAAAAGAGTGGAGGCGATTCACACGACTCTCCGCTCGATCTTCGATTCATATTTCGTATGAAGCGTCTCTTTAGGCTGCCGTAAAAAACAAAGAGGCACATTTCGTCTTTTTGTTGCAAGTTGACTGCGACTTGGGACTTGACTCGCAGCCGCGGCAACGGCAGGAATTACGCGTTACAAGAATAAATCAAGAGTGCAAACACGTTACAACCACCCACAACTAACGCCGATTCTACATCGAATCTAGGGGAGAGCGGGGTCATTTGGCCGCCCGGGTCACTTTGGCCGCCCCATGTCTACGCGTTTTGACGGTCCCGAGCGATTATTTTTGAATATGGCACCATCCGCCGTCATAAGAACTACTTTGGAAAGAAACTAAGGAAACTCAACGACGCCCAGTTTTTTGTAAAGCCAACGATATTTGAATTTTGGCTAAAAAGCGTAACTTTTTCTTCTTTACGAAAAGTTGCATGGTGTCCCTTATTTGGGTGACATCAAAATTTTAACTCTATTGGTAGAACAATCTGGTGATTCAGGGAGCTGTCCGACCCTTTTGCAAGTTTAAGTAACAATTTTTGCCTGTCTGCGGACCCCTTTTCCTAAAAATGTCATATTGGGGTAAATTGGCCGCCCCATACGGGGCGAATTGGCCGCCCAGCGACTCAGTTGATTTTTTGCCTAGTCTGCGAGCGACGCGCTGCGCTGGCTAAGTTCTGCCGCTGAGGATGGTAATGCGGCGAAGTCTAAATGCAAGGGACGACCTAACCAAGGTGTCCGCTGATTGGCTTTCGGCACCCGGCGGCAGATGGCGAACCCGGGACGTCACATCGACCTCTACAGGTGGCGCCGATTTTTCGTCGTGCCTAAGACGCCACCTTCACGCGGAAGAACATCCGCGGGTTAAGAGATTCGAAGCGGCCGGGATATCCCCGCTATACCGGGATATATTCGACAACGAAGACTGCGCCGACGGCGGTCTTCGCACCGGTTGTCGCCCCAGCGACGGCAGATCAGCACGCCGCGGCCCCGGCCGTGCTCCAGCCGCCTGCCGCGGCTGTGCTCCAGCCGCCAGCCCCGGGGCCGGCCGTGCTCCAGCTGCCTGCCGCGGCCGTGCTCCAGCCGCCTGCTGTCGCCGTGTCTTAGTTGCTTGTCGGAAGCCCAGAGTCCATCCGACCACTTCCGCAGCTGCGCATCAACGTTCGAAAAGCCGGTTGGAAGAAAGGGCGTTCTAAAATCATGACTAACAGCCCGGAGCGGACGGCTTTGGAGGACGAGCAACAGGCACGTATGGCGAGGAGCAAACAGCGGGGTCCACAAGCTGGACCGTCGAACCATCGAACGTCGGGAGCTGGACCGTCGAAGAAACAGGAGCGCAAAGGTGACAAACAGTGAAGCGCAGTGATGACTGGACATGTGTCCATGTCGTCGGGACCGTATTTTACAGTGGATGTGATCTGAAGTGCTGGGTCGAAGACGGGGCCTGCTGGAATCGTTTTTATTTCGTGTTTACGGCAGAGTTTGAAATAAACAAACAACTCGTGCACAAAGGACTTTTTTGCAGTGCGATTGTCTAAAGCAATCTACGATTTGGCAGCCATTACAGTTTGCTGTTGTTATCACTGGGCAGTGCTCAACTCATGAGTCGTAAGCTCGTAAATCAAATGTGGCTCCTCACTTGCACTGATTCAAATGAATCGAGTGTAAGCCTATAGTCCTTTGAAAAATTTAGGATTTCAGGCGAATCAACGATGAGTCACGTTGCTCATCATTTGTGTCAGCATTGGGGCATCTGAATCGTCACATCAGTCATGCGTCGAGTCAATCCAGAATTCATGAGTTAAGCACAATCTTGGGCGTCTTCAGGTTGTCTCAGCTCTGTAATAGGTATATCTCTGAATCACATGCCCGGCCAAATGACCCCACTCCCCCGGCCAAATGACCCCGGTACCGGGGTCATTTGGCCGCCGTGCAGTCTTTGAAAGAACGGCTAGTTACCACCGAAACGAGATGTCCCAGCATGATGCAAGTAATAGGCCAGAACAACAATTGAACGCCCCACGCCCCTCCATGGAGAAATCGACCAAACGCGCACTGGTTTTCTCAAAATATCGTTTTTACAAAAAGGCGGCCAAATCGCCCCGTTCTCCCCTATTACATACATCGATTTACGCCAACAGACAACCAGGCGTCAGTCCTTACTCCCTTCCAGGCACAAAATCACAACCCCACTCATGCACATCACACACGATGAACTACTCGGTCACAACACACTCGACGCTGCCTGTACAGGGACGCATCTACATCTCCTGCTGATTGGTAACGTGGCATGTTAGCATGTTAGCTAGGGAGGCAGGTGCATGTAAACGACAAAAGTCTGTGACTACTTTCGTAACCATTTCAACATACCTGTTTCCTGATAATACATGCAAACTGCAAAGCATATATGTGTCTTTCGGTTTGCGGCGTTCATGAACTTCGACACCCATGCTAGAACGGTTAGTAGCTGAAAACAAAAGTCGACTGCGATGAACCAGTTAAGCGTGATTGATCACACGTTATGAGACATAAACCCGATTGCTTGCTGCTGAAACAAGCTCGCCTTGCGTGTACATCATATGTATGTGTGAATTTATTATCAAGGCACTTGTAAAACCATTGCTCGTCTGGGCCAATTCGACTCATTGCCTGCTAAGTGCTAGGCAAGCCAAGATAAGTACCTACTGTCGGCTGTAATTAGTTCCCTGTAATCCTAGAAAAATACTTTCATAGCATAAGATGAGGCAAATGTAGAATGGACTGAAATAGCCCCTGCAATGATTTCTTTTGCATTGTACTCTATACGTGCCCTCAGCTCAATAGTGACGTATGCAATAAGTAGCTAACTAGCTGAATAGCTCAATACACGTAGATGTATTCATGAGGCAGAGTTGCCATAGTCCATCAGCGGATTATAATTCAAATTGGCCAATAAAAATTCTAACGCCTATGATTGATAATCATCATTGGTAGGGCAATAAAACTAAAATTAAAAAGTGACCAATTTGTGATTGCGATTCTAGAACAGTTTTCCAATAAAACTGCGAAAGCTGTGAGGCCAAATCATTCCGAACCTGGTATCACACTCTTAGCACGCCCACCCTCACCTCCCTCCTTTACGGGATTCGGTCGAAGTCGAGGGAGCAGGTCTTCGTGAGCGACAGGCGCCGGTGCTGTGCCAGTCGGCGCCCCTCCTCCCCCGTCAGAGGGCGCCACTCGCCGCGGCGCGGGTCAAACTCCACCGCCGCTCCATTCGGCTCTTCAAACACGGGCGCCGGCTCCCCGTCCTCCTCCGACAGCGTTAGGTACACGAGCCGCCGAGAGATGGCAGCACGGTCGCGCCGGTGAGAGGTCAGCTCACCGGAGATGGACCAGCGACGAGAGGGCACTCCGCGCCCGGAGCGTAGCTGGGGTGGGGTGGGAGCGAGCGGGCGGGAGGGTGCGCCCTCTCCAGCTTCGAGAGGAGCAGAGGTAGCGGGTTGGTCGGCGGTGGAGGACGCGAGGTCACTTGTTTGGTGGCGCGGAGAGGACGAAGGTTCCTCCGGGACAGAGTCGAGGCGAGTCCGTCGTGGTTTGATTCCGGAAGGGACGGGTAGAGGACAGGGTGCCTGCGTGTCCTCGGGATCATTGGTGGCCGGTTCACCTTGTGCGTCACCGGACGATTCGGTGGAGGTTTCTGGCACTGTTGAAATTTCTTCAACAGTGAGGTCGTTGAGGTTAACTGGCTGATCTTCTTCCTTTTCTTCATTTGTTGAAGCTTGGTCAGAAGTGGAAGGCTCAACATCAGCTGATAGCTCGTTGGGAAGGTCGCTTGACGCGGATGCTTTTGGAACAGAGCTGTCTTCTCTCTTTTCCTCGGTAGTTGTCTGTTCAGTCGTATCTTTGTGAGGCTCAGCAGAACTGTTCAGTGCCTTTTCATCATCGTTGTTGGTATCCTGGATGGACGCAGACGTTTCGCTGACTTCTTCAACTTCCAACTGTGTACTCTCTGCATTAGACGCATTCTTCGTTGTCAGTGCCTTCGCTTCAAATACGTCATCGCTTTCATAACCATTCTCGGTGGGTGCTGGAACAGCAGGCGCTTCATCCATGCCGGACGTTTCTGACAGCTTACTCTCCTGAGCAACTCGCTCCACCGCGCTTCGATTAGCATTTTTACATAGCTTCTCCGCTGTTTCCCCATTCACACAAACGCTGTCCTCTTTATCTTCTGACTTCGAATGGCATCTTCCATTTTTGAGGATACCACAAGGAGCATGCCTTTCTGCCACACTCTTTATCTCATCCTCATGCAGCGCAGATAGACTTCCTGTGCCTCGCGCAGAACGCCATCCTTCGCGGAATCTCACCCTCTTCTCCTCAGGGTGTTCGGCCGCCCTGCCGTTCTGCCCCTGCTGAGCAGGCTGCTGGGGGTTCTGCTGGGAATCTCGCTCAGCAGCCAGCTGAATCAGATGATCCAGCAGCGGCACCCCACCCGCCTGCTGACACCGTGCCGCTCCCTCCCGGTGGGTCGCCTGGCTGGTCATCTGAGTCTCGTCCAGCGGGTCGGGGCGCGGGGCGAGCGGTCGCAGCGATACGTCCGAGTGCTCCCGGGACCCGGAGGTGGAGGTGGATCCGGACCCGGAGCGGACACGGGATCCGGAGCCGGACCCCGAGCTGGACCCAGTGCTGGAGTCGACCGATTCCGGGTCACTTGAGGCGGTCGAAACGACAGAAGAACGTCGTTCTGTGAACAAAGAAAGACAAATTGATGCAAGTTATCAGAGAAACTTTCTGTAAATGAAAAAAACAGCGAAAACATGCCGATTGATTAGGAGATAGTCATCGATATAAATATAGCCACAGCAAGACTATAGAGAACGACATAATCAACGTGATTATTTTTTTGTCGATGTATGCCTGCTCTCACGGGATGAGCTCGTCCGTGACCAGGGCCATCCTCTGTCAATCCCTTTCCCGTGCCCTAGCCCCTTGCTCCCCTAGCTCCTCACGCAGATTGACGGTGATACCACGTCGCACCCTCTCCGCAATAATACGGTCATAGGCGCTGAGCCGACGGCCCGAGGAGCGGTGTGGCGGCGGCTGGTTATCCGAGCTGGTTGAGGCGCGCCGCAGCCAGGCTCGACGTTTCTGCTGCTGGTGCAGCGGCTGGGCGCTGCCCCGACGCTCCTCACTGGTCATCTGTAAGTGGAGAGGGTCGGGTTATCTGAGGTCGGGAGGGAGTTATTAGAAGGGGCGAAGGGTCAGGCTGGTCATCTGCACCTGAGAGGGCTAGGATAGTTAGATAAGCGCCAGGAGTTTGCAGGTTATTTTGGAGAAGGAAGGCGCCAGGCGCTTGGGCAGCTCAAGCAGAGACTAGGTATAAAGAGACTAGGTCAGTTGAAGATTTGCAGAATTTAACCCTCGCCCGTAAACGGCGATCTGCCACCTTCGCCCATGCAGGGGGGGGGGTTGGTGCGACCCCCCCCTTGGCGTTTGAAAACGGAGCGTCGTAGAGCTTAGCGGAAAAGACCAACGGATTGCTCTCGCCGAGATCTCGCGATTGGTGGTATATTTTTTGGTCCTAGGTCAACATTTGACCTACTTTTGACCGGTCAAAGGTCAAATTTTCGGAAAAATAGACTTTTTTCAACTTTCCGCGGCGATTGCGGCAACACGGTGGGAGATATCGACTTGAAACCTTCACTATCGTGTTCCTTGATCAATTCTCTATCGTTTGGTATGTATTTCGTTTCCCTAGCTCTAAAAATGGCGCGTTGGGAGCGCCGGAAGTCGGCAAGGTCACAGTCGGCGGCAGAAATTCGAAAAATCAAAATTTAAATTTTTGAAATCTGATTGTATTTTTGGATTTGGGAGGTCCATTTGCTCCCTATAGAAGCTAATATTGCTGCATATTCCCATTGAGCTGACAAGAATTAGCAAAATAGTGGTTCGGGCGCTTTTCAAAAATAGTACCGGACGCTGTTCCTCTTGTGACGTCATAGCTCCGTGACCTGACCTGACCCGGTCAAGTTTCTTATACCATATGATAGCCAATACTTGCCCCAACATGCATGGGAAGTTTCATCACGATCCATCAACCGATGTCCGTACCACCGGCAGGAAACCTCGGGCGTTGGCACTCAGTTTGTGAAAATCCGGCCGGAGGCTGTTCCCTTTGTGACGTCATAACTCCGTGACCTGACATGACCCGGTCAAATTGTTTTTATCAAAAGATGCGCAAGGCTTGCCCCATAAGGTACCCAAAATTTGGCGGCGCTGCGCGCCGCCGTTTTTACACTATTTCCGAAAAACCTCAGGGGGGGGGGGTTGCACCAACCCCCCCCCCCTACATGGGCGAGAGTTAAAGACCCATAGTTATAAAAAGAAAATGATGAATGCAGGATAACGATCAGATCTTTTAACCGCGAGGTAAGTAATGTCACATTTTTAACTCAAGCTGGTGAAACAATGACGGTGAAAATACAGTCACACACAGCTAGAGCTAAGAGATGACTACTACGCACCAATCCACATCCCCTCTCACCTTGTCTGTTTTTCCGTTCGGCGGCCGGTTCACCAGCTCCCTTCACGACACTTCAGTTACGTCAGTCCTCGGACCACAGTCAGTGTCCCACCACGACTGGGCAATTCAGACTGTGACCACTCGCTGCCACCCACAGCACCCCACACTCCACAGCGTGCGAACGAAATTCAATAACCAACTCGCCACAACACGAGGCTTACGTTTTTCTCAAACACCACTCATCGTAAACGTAAATAAATAACACTGGATTTGCTTGTGCACTTTCGATCTTCGCAGCTATTTACAGCAACTTCTTACACACAACCATCCACAAGTTTTTGCGCGAGATTCCCACACGCCCTCACAATCGTTCCCTAGTGGCCCTGTGCCCTCACGAACGTCGAATGGCCCGTACTCACTCCAGCGGCCACCCGTACACACAGACAGACAGACATACAGGCACCGACAGCCGGCACGAACGGAGCCCGTATCGACCTCGGACTCTGTTGTGGTCGTCGGGCCAGTTCCATCGACCAAGGCGACGTGGCCGCGGTTCGGTTAGGGGGTGACCCCCCCCCCACCTCACCAAGTGACCGAAGCGCTACCGCTTCCCTCGTGGGGGGGGGGGGGGGGGCTGGTTTGGTTCGATCACGGATCACCTAACGGATCGGCAACTCTCCCCGATTCCCTTTGTTATCGGTGTACCCGCGGAGCGGGCTGCCATCTAGCGGCGCGGATATCTTCACTAAGGAGGGGAGCCGGCCGCCCGCCGCAACCAGTGTTAAAAGGCACGGGGAAACGGGTGTGAACGCAACACCCGTCCGTCGTTTCCATCCTCAGGATCTTCAGATCAAGTTCAAATCCTTCTCCTCCACGCAGCAACTCTTGATCCGGGCTGGACAGGCAACTTTATCTCATGCGGGCTGCTCCCTTGAAGCGCACCACTGCTCCCATGGGAGCACACCCGTAGCCGGGTGCAGAGAGTGCTTGGGGGGCTGGTCGGCCTGTCCATTCGGACGGGCTCAGCCCCGGTGACTCTCTAGGGTGCCTGTCCATAGGTACCAATGTTTACCCCAATTCCTATAATCCTTCCGGCTCTGCAATGGTCTCAATGGACCGAAAGGGCCTAACCCAACACAACAAAAACAAACAAAGGTTAAGAACGGATTAAATTACGGAGTCTCTCTAACAGCTGGAATGTTACCATAACATGGAAATGTTTGACATACTTTATTCCCTAATCAGCTGGAGTATGCATAATGATCCAAATGTTTCTAGTTATGCTTGAGTTGTATGAGCAAGAAGCACGTCCTCGCAACTTTAACGTCGTTTTTGGCCGTAGGTACACGAAGACCTTTGACCTTTCCTCATCCGTCTGCCCATAGTACGAGTTCATCCCCTGTTCCTATCTAGACGGTCACCGGCTACCAGTTGGAGTAGATAACATCGGAGCAAATCTAACGAGCTGGCCATTATTAACGAGACTATAGGTGGACCTCGGCCCCTGTTTCACGATACGACCCTCCCCGCCGCTACAAGGTATCGACACTTAGCCGGTTTTCATTAAGACGTTGGCAACATTGTGAAGTTTCCTTACGTTTCCATAGGAACGGAGGCACCCATACCTGATGATGTTAGGTACTGGGTAGCAGCGTGCCGCTAAACAGTGACTATAGCTTTGGCCCCGAGGCTGGTTTATCCACGAGTTACATCTCAAGATATCTGTGGCTTAGAGCCAGGTCAGGTCATTTTGCACCCTATATATTGCCTCATATTCAACATTCTCTCTCTATATATAACCAGTAAAACGCCTTTTGGGCGAAGAACGAGCGAGCGAGATAGTGAGCCCTGCACGTGCGGAAGGGCGAGAGGGTGCTTCCAACGGGCTTGTGCAAAGCACCCTTCTAACCGGTCGCTAGCGGTGTGCCAAATTTGAACGCAATCGGCCCAGCCGTTCCTGAGATCTGGAAGCGGCATTCTGCACGTGCGCACGTGCAAACGGGGTCCAAAATGACTTTTGCACGGCACCCTACTAACTCGTCCCCAACAGTGTACCAAATTTGAGCGCAATCGGCCCAGCCGTTCTCGAGATCTGGAAACGCCCCCTGCACGTGCGCACGTGCAGTAGCACCCTAACCGCAACACATGGGAATGCATTGCCTGGTGGGTGCCTACCTGTATGCCAAGTTTCAGCGAAATCGCCCCAGTAATTACCGAGTTACTGAAATGGGAACAAATTTGGCACCTCTTATTGTTGTATTTTGCACGTGCACTGGGGGTGACCCACATACATCGAGAGTATCCTATTTTGGGTAGAAGGGATGCTGCTACCCTACAAAAATTACCGCAAGTCAATCGCCCAAGCGGCTGCTGAGATATGAGCCTCTCAAAATCACTACTTTTGCAAAACAGCTTGAACAATGAACACCCTTGACTTTTCACGTGGCACGTGCCACGACGGTCACTGAGATGTATCAAAAGTAGTCAATTACGGGGTAGAAGGGATGGGGCTACCCAACAAAAAAGACCGCAGGCCAATCGGTCCAGCGGTTGCTGAGATATAAGCCTCTCAAAAGCGTTACAGGCCGGGCCGGGCCGGGCCGGGCCGGGCCGCTCATACTGAGATTTTCCCGTTATATTGAAAAGACTCACTTCGCTCGCTGCGCTCGCTCGCTCGTAATAATATATATATATATATATATATATATATATATATACCAGTAAAACGCCTTTTGGGCGAAGAACGAGCGAGCGAGATAGTGAGCCCTGCACGTGCGGAAGGGCGAGAGGGTGCTTCCAACGGGCATGCGCAAAGCACCCTTCTAACTGGTCGCTAGCGGTGTGCCAAATTTGAACGCAATCGGCCCAGCCGTTCCTGAGATCTGGAAGCGGCATTCTGCACGTGCGCACGTGCAAACGGGGTCCAAAATGACTTTTGCACGGCACCCTACTAACTGGTCCCCAACCGTGTACCAAATTTGAGCGCAATCGGCCCAGCCGTTCTCGAGATCTGGAAACGCCCCTGCACGTGCGCACGTGCAGTAGCACCCTAACCGCAACACATGGGAATGCATTGCCTGGTGGGTGCCTACCTGTATGCCAAGTTTCAGCGAAATCGCCCCAGTAATTACCGAGTTACGGAAATGGGAACAAATTTGGCACCTCTTATTGTTGTATTTTGCACGTGCACTGGGGGTGACCCACATGCATCGAGAGTATCCTAGTTTGGGTAGAAGGGATGCTGCTACCCTACAAAAATTACCGCAAGTCAATCGCTCAAGCGGCTGCTGTGATATGAGCCTCTCAAAATCACTACTTTTGCAAAACAGCTTGAACACCCTTGACTTTTCACGTGGCACGTGCCACGACGGTCACTGAGATGTATCAAAAGTAGTCAATTACGGGGTAGAAGGGATGGGGCTACCCAACAAAAAAGACCGCAGGCCAATCGGTCCAGCGGTTGCTGAGATATAAGCCTCTCAAAAGCGTTACAGGCCGGGCCGGGCCGGGCCGGGCCGGGCCGCTCATACTGAGATTTTTCCGTTATATTGAAAAGACTCACTTCGCTCGCTGCGCTCGCTCGCTCGTAATAATACTAATGATAAGTCAATAAGAGCAAATTGAAAGGCGTCTCATTTGGTCTGGGCGGGTCATTCTTAACACCCTCAAACATCGGGTTACATGTTAACAGTGGCATGAAAACGGTCAACAGCAGTTTTTTTTTACTATAACTTTTGATAGACGTGCTAGAGCGATGAAAACACGTCAGATGTGTTCAGCTCGACGATACGGATTACGGATCGACTGATATGCAGCATGACCCTTTCCGGTCAGGTCATGACCTTGGCCTGACGTAAAATTTTCAAAATGGCCTTTCAAGGTCAACCTACGAGTATAGTTCATTCGACGCGTCTCGACGAGAGGAACACGATGCTGGCAAAAGTAATGTCGTGGCTCGTTTAAGTCAAAAGTTATTACCGAAAAAAACGTTTTTCGTAAACACGCCTATTTTTGGAGTTTTTTTTTTGCCCTCTGGAGGCTACACCGTTGACCTGAGGTCAAATCTATGAATAAAACTCAGAAAGACCTGTGAAAGAGCTATCGAATGCGCTTTTCCGCGGCGCTGTAGTTCTATTGGTTCTCAAGTTATGCGTCGGGTGTTTCGAAAACTGTTGAAATAGTCAAAATTTGCCTTTAATGACCTCTGGTAACCTGACCTTTGACCTGACCTAAAAAATGACTGAAGTATTTCCGCCATTATTTTTACGCTCTTTGGAATGCCGCTTACCCCGTGTGGCTACGTGGCCCAGAAGCCGAGTTAGGGGGGGGGGGCGGGCGGGGGTTTCATACACCCTCGGCCCGGCGCGGTTGGTACCGTGTACCGGCCCGGCGTGGGTTTTTACTTTATGCAAGTATACCTATTTGTGAAAGTTTCAGGTTTAATTTAATCGGCAGATGAATATTTATCAAAAATATACTCATGAAATATATGTAAGAGATGACATCTATCGGAAAATTACCCATTTCACGATGGACGCTAGGTCGCCCACGTGGGTATGAAAACAACGATTTTCATGACAAAGGATACAATCTCAAATACTTAACCTGTCTCTAACGATTCTTGCCATTCTCATTTATACCATAGGTATCTTCTAAGCTAGCTGAGAAACCATGTTCCGCAGAAAAATCACTTAATTAGCTCCGACACGACGCTCTCAACACGCACGAGGCCGGCCGCTTCCTTAGTGAAGATAGTTCACCTAAATGCCCACCAGGTGGCAGGGGAGACAGGTCGCGGGGGGGAGTTGCCGATCCGTTATGTGATCCGTGGTTCGATCGTGTCCGCCCCGTCCCCCTCCCCCTTGGTCTCCTCGCCCGCTCGTCACCTACAATGCGCTATGGTCCAATGAGCGCGTGCATTCACTACATTAACGTACGACTGTACCCACGTCATGAGAACGGGAACGAAGGACGTACGGAGACGGATCGATCGGCCGAGAATGGCGAACAATGTGTGGGTGTGGGTGGAAAGGGGGGGCTGAGACCCCCCAGTGACCGAATGCAGGTCAGTTGTCTGGGAATCAGACCAGCGCTACCGCAAATCGAAGCCTCCTCACACCTCAGGTAGTGTTATGAAGAACACCTCCGGTAGTGAGTCATAGGTACAGACTAGCCAATGCTGAGTGTCCATGAGGCTTCGAGGAAAAGGAACTTCATTTATAAGTAACTGTTTTGGCGATGATAAGATGGTATCTACAAGTGTGACCTGATGCAATAACAAGCTGAAGTGAGCTCCTCGTCTATGAAGGTCGTTATACTAGTCGCTATAATGCGCGGGAAGAAGTTGATAACTATGCTATATATTTTTTCCCATAGGTATCACATTCGTACACCACAGTTGGGGTTAACAGCCAGCATTCGCAATCATCTGCCTTACTAAGAAAACTCAAAAGGATTACGGCAGAACAAAAGGGGAGGAGGACACATTTCTGGTCTCACAAACAATTAACGGTGGATGAAATAACAGAATAATTCTTCCACACGGAGCACTAACGATAAAATCGATTACAACACAACATCGGGGCTCCATAGCGATTTCATCATACATTTCAACACAGCGCTATGCAAGGGACTCGGGTCCACACGAAGGAATGAATTCATCAGTGGCACGATACAATCAGAAAAAACCCACTGGGTCGGGGAAATGTCAACAGTGTCACCACTTTATATGGTGATTGGTGACATGTCACGAGAAGCGGCAATTACGCTCTGCCATTAAGCATACGAATAAAAATACAGTTTTCACGCCAAATATTACGAGGATGATAAGTATAAATATAAAAAGTGCAACATAACCTTGTTTATCTACGCGTCACGTTCATATAGCCGATATTATTCCATAGAGTACGCATGATTTGGTATTCCATTGAACAAGGCATGACCTAGCAGCCATGACGCAGGTAGGTCCCGTTCCACCATTCACAAAATCCGTGGAACTGCGATCAAAGTAGAAAGGGAAGCGCCACACCTGTGTCGGTCAGACAAATCCAACTCCAAACGCTGCAATGTCATGGAAGCCAAGACGGGAGCTCAGAAAGGGGACAAATTATCAGGACACTTTTCAAGAAACGTAGTCATTTAACCCGCCTACCCCTGTGTATCGGAAGATTTATCCAAACAGTGTCCTTTCCCCAGTAAGCTCCGAAAAGAACAGCAAAATATTGCTGGGCAGCCACCACTCCTGAAAACACTGCTTTTGTCCACGGCACCAGCTCTGCAGCGCTATGAACATTTCCATACCGGCTACAATACTTCTATTCTTTTCCATCTGAAAAGGTATATGATTTTTCGCCACTATTCAGTTTTGACTGACAAACGCGGCGGATATTTATAAATGGCCCCCTAATAACTTAACAGTTCTGGCCAGTACAAAATGAAGCTCCGCATCAAATACCAACAGAATTAAACGCCTTAGGCCCAGTCTTCTTACCGAGCAACGTTGCCAGCAAACACAGTACAACTCAGCTCAGCCCAGTACCGTTCAGCGCAGCCCATCTGAATCCCGTGAGGAAAGCTGCTGGAAGGAGGCCTGGCACCAGCCCGGCATAGCCGCTGCCTGCCAACGCAACAACGGGATAGCCATAACCACCTAGTCTGGAGCGTGTCTTTAAATTGACACCGTGCCTTCAAATGAGACACTATGTGTCTACAATTCAGACACCACTGAAAATAATCGACTCATGTAGCTTAGCGTCAGCCTAAGGGTCGAACTCCGAGTCAAAGGACTCTCGGTAAGCTGCGAGGTCTGGGGAGGACATCGTTCTCTTCGTTCGATGGTGGCTGGAAGGGGTAGGATGATGGGTATTGGAGAGCAGGCGGTAGAGCAGGATGTATATTCGGCAGTACTGCGACGGCTCACTACAGGCATACTCAGCTCATGGCTGCCTTCATTAGCAAAATGCTCGGTGGATCTTTACGGACAGCAGTGTGGGCTAGCGGAACTATCTTTATCGGCCACAGAAAAGGCAGGTCCTAGCAGATGCTACTGAATTCCACTGATTTCTGTTGTTTCTACCGGGTTCCATCAGGTCCTACAAACGTTGAACAGAATCTACCGGATTTCTTTAACCTCCGTTCCCTTGAACGGCTTTACCACATCCTACCCACTTCTACGAGCCAGTCTACCAACATCAAAACAAGTAACCGACTTCCCATACCACTGTTCACAACCCCTCTCGCCAAGTCCGACTTTCCACCAACCACCTTCAGCCAGTCTTGTCCAGCGTCCACCGTCCCTCCCCAGTGTTGATGTACTCCATCAGCTCGTCCACCCAACGCTCCCGCCACCTCTACCGGTACATCATGACGTCCCTGCTCTGGTAGAAGCACATGTAGCCGTCGCAGAGCAGTCTACGCGCGTGTTCGGGCAGTCGCTTGTCGTCGGTGACGGCTAGCAGCCCCCGCCGACCTTCCTCGTTGAGCCAGCGGGGCAGGTCGGGTACTCGTACCACCTCCGGAATGTTGTACCCGTGCGCCTCGCCTGGGGGTAGGGGGGGGGGGGTGAGTGTGAAACCATGGAAAAGGGTAGGGGAGGGTGGACCTGAAGGGAGGGATGAAGGGTAAAGTTATGTCCCGGTAGGCCCAACCTGACCAACGGCCGTGGAAGAAGTAAGGAGGTAGCAATTTAGTTCAAGTACGAGTGACTATTGAGCGTTGAACCTGGTACAGTCATATATTTATTGTGGTGACTGTTCGCACAATTGCTGCTCCTAGAAGTAGTGCTATCGTAAACACCAATTCCATGGACTGTTTTTATGAAGTTTGTGCATGGTAATAACGGCAGTTCGCCGTATTCGGGGAAATGCCGGTCGTTCGTGCAACAATGCGGCGACTTGATGAAACGTAACTAATTGCATCAAACATTAATTATTTATTAAGGGCAAAACAGGTAATGCCTTACATAACTTACTATTCCATCAGCCAAAATGTCAACTTCGTGGGACACATGACATGAATAATACACATGATCATATGTCGTATTCTAGCTCCGGCTATGTCCGAGCCGATTGTGTGAGATGGTTTGTTTTGCCGCCGCGAAGCGACACGGAGCAGAAATCTGCCTCGTTATGATTTTACAGGGGCTTTCATGATACTATCATCAGTGCCCACTTTCCACATTCCTATCGCATGCTTATCAACTCCTTGCATAACTAACTCCTTGCCTTTGCCCACATATTCCCCATCAACTTCCATCAAAATTCCAACAAACTAAAAAAAATCGCTCCTGTCCCTCCATACGCTCTTCTCACCTAACCCATCATCATCTTCTCTCTTTCCTCTCCTCACCCTCTCATCTTTCCTCTCTAGTCCTTTCCATCTCCTCTCCTCTCCCCTACCCACCTTTCCGATCGGCCATCGAGTCGAAGAACACCCATCCGGCGTCCGGGCCATGTCCAGCCTTGGTGAAGGTCACGTAGTGAGACGTGTGGATACAGACGACCGCGAACAACTCCAGGTAGGTACGCGGTATGTGTGCGTGCTCTCGCAGCTCGGTGAACTGGTGGGGCACGCGCAAAGGCTGCCGCGGAGGGTGCGACGACCGGGAACGGTGGTTGTGCGACTGTGGAGTGTGGAGAGCGGGGTGGGGGGTTAGAAGAGGGAGTTGAGAGGTAGGGTTGATGGTCTAAGTAGCAGTGTGTTCAGCTGACACTAGTGCAGCGGCGTGATTATTATGAAATAACTTTAATCATCAGAGGACTATTGGAAGCTGTCAAACTTCTAATAGCCATCTGAAGAGTGATACAAAGGAAGATTTCATAAAAGGTATACGGAAAGAAAGAACACAAGTAAGAGTGAGAAAATATGACAGAGCGATAATTTAATGCACTAAAGTAAGAGGTCGGGACGTCAGCGACCAGCCTTGGTAAAGCGTGGCTTAGCTAGTTTTATTGACCCAGGACTGGCGGGCTATTTCACTTGAACACAGCATCATACATTAAACGTTGCAAGGCGCAAGAAATTCTCACTAAATAACTTAACGCATGTTACCGTGGCCCGGCCACTTCACAGAAAATCGATAGAGTCAGACGACCAGCACACACGAACACACGACGTGGCCGACAAAGGCCAGCGAGCGTTACAACGGGTCGGACGAAATGCACAAAACGTCCCACCGAAGCCTAACTGCAAGCCTAAGCAGGTGTTCGGGTATGAATGACACAATGCAAAGGTTTACAGCGGGTTATGCAACGCTTAAACGGCTAGGATTATGTAAAGCTGGCATTTTGACAGATCGACCACAAGCCTACCAACCAGAAACAGAGAATCAGAAAAATGGAAATCACAATTACCACACACAAGCCACCTGAGTCGGAGGTTAGTTCAAATAACGTTAATTAATTCCAAATAATTCCGTCATTCATATATCAAAGCAAATGCATCCCCACTTCATCTTCCCTTTCCACACCGAGTCTATTGAACCGTCAACGTCGCATGCTATCGAACTCATAGTATCGGACAGCCCGGCAATACACCACAGCTGCTGCAAGTCCCGCCCCATCCCCCAACTAACCATGATGTTGCACTTGGAGCAGTAGGCGGTGGTCATCAGCCCCAGGCCGCTCTGGTTGAAGCAGCCCTTGCACTCCCACTCGGCTAGACGACCGCATACAAAACACTGCCGCGGCGCTGTCGGAAACGAACGGAGAGGGTAAAACAGGCCGGGCCGAGAGGGGGTAACACTGGTGCTATAGGCGATGGTCCGTGAAGACACCAAGTGCAACGATATCAGAATCAAAGCCACAAAGCTGCAGTAGAAACGTGAATTCGTCAAAAATGAAACAAGTTTACAGTTCAAAATACACACATGGCACATGGCATGGCATACACAAATGACATACCTAATACATGACAAATTGTTTTAACCACAGAGCGATACAGAATTATAATGCGACAGGATGAAAGTAATGTTTGATATAATACAAATACTAACGCAGAGGAAAAGCAGCTAATGACAACATCGCTACCGATCAATAGAAAGACCACAGCCCCATCATCGACTCACAGTTCTCAATGACATCCGTCACGTCCAGCACCATACTGGGCAGGATGCGCGAGTACATCTTGTAGTCCTTTCCGAACCGCGGCATCTGGACGATCAGACAGGACGGAATCTGGCGAAAGGAGAGAGACGGAGAGAGACGTCAGTCGGGGAAAAAGTGTGCGGTAGATAACCACAGGTCGTTTGAAATAGACAAGCACTATTCGTTAGAAATGTGCTTTTCTACTGAAAAACAACCGGAGCAGTACAGTGGGTGGGGTCGTTTTTTTTTTTGCATATTGTAGAACGGCGTACGAGTGCTCAGTGCAACAAGAAAGCAGATAAACGCTTTGAAATAAGACACGCATCGTTTTACTGCCTAAAGTTCCTTTGAAGCCGTTAACAAATTATTCACCAGCTCTAACTGCCCACCACATTCCAACTAATCTCTCAACCTCACTTCACCTAGACAATCGCCCACATTCTTTTCATCCCCACAACCACCCTGGCCTTCCTCACCTCCTTGAGTTTGATGTCGCCACTGCTGAAGCTCTGGTCAAACAGCTGCTGGACGCTCGGTAGCACCAGACTGTCGTCCTTCTCCACGATCAGCTGGTAGAGGTACGACTCCTGGCCGGAGGAGTAGCGCAGGAACGGGTCGGCGTGCAGCATCTGGGCCAGCAGCGACTGCAGGAACTCCTCTGGGTCTGCCGGAAAGGAGAGTCAGGGTTAGAAGGCGGGGACAGAAAACTGGACTACGAGCTAGACAGTCACGTCCGGACAGACTATCATTCGGTGACTTAACATCGTCAAGGTTCGCAAATGAAGGAAATTAGGAAAGTGAAAGAATTTCACAACCGTCATTCGGAGAACACCACGGAATAAATTAACAAATCGTACTCCAAGTTCGCCGCATGACTGATCGTTGCAAAGATCAGGCCGGTAGTATCATCAAACCTCGGGTGACTACCAGCGCCCCTAGCGGATCAGTGTCGAAATGCCGTGATCTGCCATTCCCCTAGAGTAGACAGCGAGACTGACCTTTCTCCTCCGATGTGAGCCCTCTGACGGAACTGAGAGTCTCCAGCATCTGACGGAGCTTCATCACCCGGTCTGCTCGCACGTACATGGCCGACCTGTGGGTCACAGGCGAGATGGGTTGGGTGGGGTCATAGACAAGGCACGCCAGCCGCAGGCGGCTATTGGTAAGGCAGCGGCCACAGACAAGACAGCGTTTTCAAGCGGGCAAAGGCCAGAAACACGAGGCAGCAGTCATAAACGATCATCGAAAACTGCGGGTGACACAAACGTGACAGAAAAGACAGCTGTGGGTCATACCGAGGTAAAACAACAGTAGCGGCCACAGCCGAGATAGACGAGACAGTGCGGTCACATAACACAAATGTCAGAGACGAAACCTACGAGACAGTGACGTCACAGACGAGGCAGCAGCTGATACAGGCACGAGACAAGACGGGCAAGACAGCGATCACAGATTCGCTTAATCACGCCACACAATAGCGAATCGATCGATGTGATGCGACACATGTGAAACGGCAGCAGTAGCAGCAGCGGTGCGGCCGACCGACCTTAGCGGGTTGACAATTTCCTCTTTCAGCAGCCGCTGTACCTCTGAGTACTCGGGTATATCGCCCGGCCGGCGGGGCCGCTGCAGCAGGCAGTCCAGCACACTGTCGGAGATAGGGGAACGGGGGCGGGTCGTCACAGGGTGATTTAGTTAGACATGCCTCGGAGGGAAGCTACAAAAGGCGGGCTTATCGGGACGGGAGGCCGACGGACAGAATGCTGTGACAATGACTCAGCAGCAAGACAAGAAGACTGTGTTTAGACTGTAAACAAGCGAGCCCGGCAATCAACCGAAACTAGGGTATATCTACTAAAATAACCTCTAGTCTCTCAAATACTCGTCCTAATGCCACTCGACTTTTATTGAAACCGTACTAAATAAAGGTATGCTTTACAAACTCACGGTGTAAAAGCAAACATGGAGAACAGCGTTGCATCCAGATAGCATGAGTTGAGGTGACCCTGTATTCCCTTTAGCTTGCCGCATAGTTTCTTCAGCTCCTCGGTAGATGTCACTGAGATCGGCGGCACATTCCCGCTGATCACAGGACACTCGACGTTACCGAACGCTGCGGGAGAGCGTACGAAATGGTCGTCAAGAAGTAAAAAAATAAGAAGTGAATTACTTAGCGGAAGGTGTGGGACTAAACCTGCCACCACTGCTGCAGTCAGCACACTCATGTACATACACTATGCACAATACATAATGCATAACATTCTGAAGAAAGCTTCTCACATTCGTCATGGCATTTGACAAGAAAAATTATATCAACACACTAAGCCACCATCCTGTCTCGGGTCTCCATCCAAATAGCACCTCTGAGTCTACGTCAGCTAAAACGTACGCTTCCCAGACGGTCCGAAAGCACCACCTCCTCATCCCTGTGACCTCCCCATCGCCGGCATCACACCGTTCTGTGACTCAGTGGTTTCCCATCCCTCCTCTTCCTCGCACTCACCGCCACTATCGGTGGTATCGGCGCTCAGGTCCAGGAAGCGCCGATCCCTACTGCAGTCGGCCAGGGGAACGAACAGCGCCTTTCCGGGCTGACAGTGGAAGTAGCGGGTGCCGTTGAACGTGCCGTCGCCGTCGCCGCCCAGCGACGCGTCGTCCTCCTCCTGAGGTCAAACGAGGTCACAGGGTCAATAGGGGTCAAAAGGGATCAGTCGAGGTCACATCACAAGGGATCAGATCAGGTCACGATGGGTCACACGAGGTAACAAACGGTCAGACGAGTTCAAACGATGTCATAATAGATCAACCGAGGTCAAAGAGGTCAGTCGATGAGGTCATTGTCAATATTTGTCAAGCGTGTCAATTCAGATCTCCAGCTCATAAGCACCACCGCAGCCTGAGCGCCTCACCGACACGGTCGTTGAGCAAACCTCACGCAGCGCTACGGAATCACGCGCATAACAGGAAATGGGCTCTTTCCAAACAGGAAACAGCTTATCAGTCATCTGCTTTCCTTTCACTCGCTCGTATCCGCCCTCAAACCATTCAAGCGGCTGACTCCCCACCACAGCCCGTGCTCACACACCAAGTAAACAAACACACGTGAGCACGACGGCTCATGGATCACCAATCGCCCCCCCCCCCCCTCCTTCTCACACCCACCAGACTTCTCACCATTTCGACGCCGGCCAGTAGGCGCCGTTTGTTGTCTCCCCGCACGTGCCCCAGCCAGCGTATGACACCGTAGTGGGGTATGCCGCGGATGTCAACCTCGACTGCTGAGCCCACCGATACCTCGGGCTCGGTCCAGGCGGCGCTCAGCCCTGCTGGCGAAAGGTGGGAGAAGGGCGTTAGAGGGAGAGTCAGGGCAAGTATGGCGTAACAGGGGGCGACAGGTCCACCAAAAGAAAGAAGAGCTGAAATATTGTCATAGAAACACGACGAACTTATAGCTTTTGTTCAAATGTTTCCGCGTGTGGAAAGTGACAAATCGCCTAGCACCTAGACAAATACATGGTTTCAAAAGGTACTATTCCAATCCAACGCTTCGGATGCATCAAATTTAGAAGCCATCTTTTGTTTCATTTCTTCTTAAAGCATACAAACATTCACACGAGGCTTACAGGTACAAAGCCACCAGCCCCGTTCGATCCCTCTCACCTTTACTCTCCTGCGGCGGGGGCGGTGGAGGTGGCGGTGGCGCCGGCGGCGGCGACTCGGGACTGGGCGTGGCGGCCACCTTGTCTCTCCGTTTGGGTCTCCGTCGCTCCAGGGGTGGTACCGTCTGAGAGTTGCTGAGGTCAGACAGGGGCAGCTGACGCCGCCGGGCGGACGACTCTGTCCTGTGCGCCGTCTTCGCCTGAAAGGGACGGGACGGAAGGAGAGTCAGCGACGTCTTAGCCTGACGGGACGGGAGGGAACGAGGGTCATTTTCAGGCTTCAGTCCCTGGGGATGAGAGCTTTATACGAGGCAGGATTCTATGATAAAAAAGAAAATTTCTTTCTTTCACAATTTATTTACCACAAAGAGGAAGAAAATAGGACTCATTAGCCCACCAAATTCTAAAAGGAAGATACCACATCAAACTAGAATAATCTTCAAACAAACGGCGACCAGCAGTTCTCCCTCCCTTGACCCCTCCCCGCAGCAGTACATACCTGGATGCAGTTGTCATGTTCGTTCATCAGCTGACTGAGAGTGGGCGTGGCCGGCGGGGTGGGCGTGGCCGCCAGCTGCTCGTAGGCCAGCCGGTGGAAAGGCGTCATGCGGCTGAGGTCGTCGGTAAACTCGTGGCCGCGGACGGGCGCGCGCGCCGGCGCCGGAGGTCGGTCCTCTTCGTCAGACGTGTGGAGCTCCAGGTTACGGCGGCCACCTGGCGGGAAAACATGGAACTGAGGTCAGGCTGAGAGCGAGGTGAGCGATCCGTAAAAACGCTAAGTGATCTCCGAAGGCAGCAAGCGAAAGTGATGTGACTGGAAAACGTGCAAAACAGTTTCATAAGATTTGAGAAGATTAACATGAGAGTAAAGTAAAAGCGTGTAAGAAGCGCAAGATTATAACGCTTTGCAGTTTTCAGAACTTCAACAGCAGCTCATCCTTGCACTCACACGTAAAGATACACCTAGGGCACAATCCGTTCAACTCAACTACCACACATACCATATCGAAGATCTTACCAACTACCTAACTCACAACCAAGCGCAGAGCGACCACCCACCAACCACTTGAGTACCGCTCACACCACATCTCCTATGAGCTAGCACCCTGCAAGGCGCCACTGGGTCGAACCGATAACCGATAACGGGCAGCTGCGTCCCGATCTGAGTCAGTCGGCCACCTGCGGCCCAGCGAAGATCGGCTCTCGACCGATTGGTGACCGGAGCTGACCGAATGTGACTAGCGCTGACTACTGGTGATCGACTGGTGATCTTTGGTGACCGAAAGTGGCCTCTGGTGACTTCTGGTGAACGACAGCAATCTCTTGTCGCCGCCGGTGACAGCCAGTGATCTCCAGTGACCGATAGTGGCATGCATAAACTGTCAGTGACCACGAGTGACCGCTGGTAACGAAGACAGCGCCATCTGTCCACCATATATCTCCGAGATGTACTGACCGTCACACCCCACAGAGAGGCCAGCCAGTGCGGCACGGGCGCCGGGAGGGGCCGGCAGAACGAGGCGAAGGGAGGAGGGACTGACTGGATAGATGGACGGAAACCCCGAATATATCAACCAAGCAGTGAAATTTCAACATAAGTGCGGCCCGTATTGTGTAATTTCTAGCGCAACAACATGCTGCGTGTAGTCCTTTCGGTGTGAAAATTCGCGTGAACAATTTATTTGAATTATCCGAATGCATTTCAAATAAACTTACAAAATTTTTGCTTCAATATTTTGCTCTACGACAAAAGCATCAGCCATTGCAACAGCATATGAGATCACCAGATCAGCCAGCATCAATCGGAACAAAGTCCATTATTTATCTACGCTCGTCGGCAGCCCCTCCCTCTCCATTCATCAGCTGACGCCGCAGCATCTGTTTTGATTAGCTGCACGTCGTTCGGTGGACCGCATTCACACCTCACTCAATGGAGCGTGACAGGCACAGCCGGGAGTGTTCCGCGTTCGATGTCGCGCGGCCGGATGCACCCGTCAACCCGCCAGCTCGCCAACTCGTCAACAGCGCTCTACGGATGCACTGTGTCCGCTAGGTAGCGAGAATCAGGTGACAGAAGTTAAGCGGTCCCTGACATTCCTTTCTCTTCACCTAAGCGGCAGTCCTAGTTGATTGGTTTACGAACCAAGAAACATATAGTTTCTGGCGAGTCAGTAGTATACCTTCATCCCATTCTATAGATTGTTACATAGGAATTATCCGATTTTGGGACGAAGGCCGAAGCCCTAGTCAATGATTTAGCCCCGTGTCTCGGCATAGAAGTCGTGTTTTCTGCTACTGGAGCGCAATCACCCTCGCGGCGTAGCTGGTCGCTGCAAGCTGCCATCACATTACAGCTTACCACGCTGCATTAATGGGGGTCGAACGGCGCGAGTCAGCGCCCAAGGCCGCTACCGGCCATGCAAATGTCCCGAGATGCAAACAGAGGGCTCTCAAAGCGTGCACTGGACGCCATGGAAGAAGCTGTGCTGGGTAGCTGATTTCAAAGATCGTCAACGCTAATTCACGAAGTTTGCTATATTCACAATGATCTACCTATGTCAAAAGTCCCAGGATTTTACGAAGCATATCACCCGCTCCAGCAGACAAAAAGATACGGTCCCACCGGATAAAGAATATTTATTTGAGCAAACGCATTTTTTGCCGGCTTTTCACTCAAACCATCACGCATGCAAAACGACCGACGAGAGCAAGCAACTGACTTTACCTGATGCCGCTCCACATCCTTCCGGACATCAGCCTCTCCAACCGAGGGGCCTAAATCGCATATTCAAACAGTAGGGGATTCTCCCGTGGCTCAGATTGGTCTACTAAGCAGCAACAGGCGCGAAGTTTTAGGGGCCCGTTCCGTGACACAGGCAAATGGAAGAAGTAAACAGAAAGGCAATAGCCAGCCTTGGTATAACGCAAGGCACTGTTACTGACAGTAAAGGTGTGAACGAGGACAATGCTGAGCACAGCACTGTCCCGCCATGCTTAAGTACCCATCTCAGCCGAGCAGGATGTCGCCTCTTTTCTACAGATTGACTACGCAGATTAAGAAACTACGCGAGACCGCTCATGCCAATTTTATACACCACACGCCAAACAAATACCCACATGTACAAGTCCTCATGCTCATGCTCCTCTCGAAGAATAACACCACACACCACACATGCATGCCCCGTCTACATCTACAATCTACATCCATCTACAATCTACACCAATACTACCTCTCCACCTCGCCCTAGCAGAACCTGCGGCGATTCCACCCACCTGTGCCGGCCTCTGACCCTGGCCCACTGCTGTGTCTGGACCCGGCCCTCTCCGCCGACGACGGGGCTAGGTGACGGCCGGTGCCGTTCATTCTCTGAGGCGGCACCGGCGCCTGGACCGGGTCGGGGGTCGGTGAGGGTGCCCCGGTCGGTGACGAGCAGTTGAAGTCCTCGGCTCGGATCAGGCCGGTGATGGGCACGATGGAGGCGTGGTTCAGTTTGGCCTCGAACAGCCGGTGACCGCGGTAGCAGCCGTTTCCAGAGCCGACCGGGTTGTCCTGTGGGAGCGCGGGGAGCAGGTTAGGACGTGGGTCAAAGCACGGGTCAAGAAGCAGGTTAGAACGTTGATCAATGTGAGTGACTGTGTATACTGTATAAGGGTATAGGCATGGCCGGGTGTCACAGATCAGGGTGAGGGTCAGGGCACGGCTAAAGACAGCATCGTAAATCAGTTGAGAGTTAATGCCAGAGGACGAAATGAGCTTAGGATACACGCTGAAAAATGAATGCTCAATACACGTCTCGATGTTCAACGCACGACAGGCACTTCTCAAAACAAATTAGAGAAAACTGCGGTATACAAACTAACAACAAAGTTAATGGAAGTGTCGCAACTCATATTTCTATTTCCAATGTCTTTCCCCAGCCTATATGGAAAGCACTTTCTCCTGCTGACCTTTCCCTCTCTGAGCTCGTTATCTTTCCTTTCACTCCTCTTCCACGCATCCTGTCACTCTCTCCTCAGACATCCATCATCACCTTGCATTATCTCATGCAACAACTTGCATCACCTCAGCCTGCATTTACATTGCACATTAGAGTGCAGTGGTAAATAGCCCTGTGTACTATCCCTGCGGCGCGAGCTATTTCGAAACGGCTCCACTCCCGTTTTTTTTTTTTTAGTCGCTGCAGACAGCGGAGAGGAGTGTCGCCACGTCGAGCTCCTTCCCCCTCTCCCCCCCCCCCCCTCAGCTGGACGCTAAGTACCGTCTAGTCCAGAGATCTTCGCGCCCCAACTCGGACACTGAGCGCCGTCCAACGAGCGTCCGACGGCGTCCAGTCACCGGGCACAATCTCATCAACGCCGGCCATTAAAACAAATGATCCAATATTACTGACGTTCTGCCGTAAATGAGCAGCCGTCTCCTCTCAGTCCCAGTCGTTAAATTAATAAATATATAAATGCTTAGGCAAATATATGTATAGAAATAAAGATTCAAAAGAAAATCCCAGACAAGAAATCAGGGTAGCGTGAGCATCATCTTATAGCTTGTATTGCTAGGTTTTGAACAGCAATATGGCGTATATTGTTAAAGCGCTCGTGGCTCTAAAGATAGCACATCATCAATACTAATAGAGACAGAGCTACGAATAGAATCGGTTTTGTCCAACCAGAACAATATACGCTTGGTCTGGATTATGCAGTCCAATACAGGTTCAATTCAATATCGCCCAGCAAAGGTTAACAATGACCAATGATGTAGCCAGTACAAATAACGACAAAATATCACATTGTCCGACATTATCCATAGTCTCTGGTGACTGGACAGAGGTCACTAATAGAGCGTAACCTGCATACAGGAGCCGCTGGACCCCCAGCCTTTTACTGACATTTACAATGCACTTACATTACAGCGTGACACATGTAAGGTCGACGTTAGAACCTGATCATTTCATAAACAAGCATCAACAGGTATCACACAAACACGAACTTCTACAAATACTCATGAGATGTGTGTAAATACACCTTGCAGTGTACGATGTAGCCGTGATAAATTTAGGTAGAAGGGTACTCACAAAAACGACGCCGACCATCCAGTCTCGTCCGCCGTCCTCGGCAGGGAGTTTACCGATCCAGCCGACAGAGCCGGTCTCCGGGCCGCTGTCACTGCCAGAGGAGAGGTCAGGGAGGGGTCACATGGGGTCAGCCAGGGTCACACAGGTCACAGTGGGCCGACTGAGCCCGTCTCCGGGCCGCTGTCACTGCCGGCGGAGGGGCCAGGAATGGTCACAGAGGTCACATGGGGTCAGACGGGGTCACATGAGCCGCATGAGTCACCTACACTCGTGATCCATGTAGTCGCATGTAACTCACAGCTCGGTCACAATGATTTCAAATGTCAAACGGATCACAAGGACCACACAACGCAGGTCCGACAGATCTCGTGGGTCATGCAGGTCATGAGAGGTCACACGAGTTTAACTCGTGTGACCTCTTAACATAGTAACAAGAATCACATGACGTGACATGGGTGAAACGGTTCACACGGGAGTCATACAGATCATACAAGTCACCACCAAAAGTCAAAGGTCAGGTCGGTGGAGCGGCAGGTGGTTTAGCACATCGTGTACATATTGATCCATTAACTTATCAGGTCAAATGACCAGTGGCAGACAATTGCTGGTGTGACTGTCGACACCACTGCACAACAAAGCAAAGCAACACAGCCCATTCTCGGCGAGATCAAACGTCAGAACGATTATAGCACCATACATCAAACAAACAGACACAGCTTCATTGGTATTCATCCTTCTATCAACGGTCCGGCTCAACAGAACAGAGAGGCCTGCCAGGGGCACCACAGGCCTAGCAAGGGCACCACTGGCCTGTCAGGGGCACCTCAGGCTTGTCAGGGCCCAGGGGCACCACAGTCCTTCCAGGGGCATTACAAGCCTGTCAGGGGCACCAGAGGCCTAGCAAGGGCACCACAGGCCTGCCATGGACACCACAGGCCTGCCAGGGGCACCACCGGCCTTGCAGGGGCGCCTCAGGCCTGTCAGGGGCACCACGTACCTGCCGGGGACACTTCAGGCTTGTCAGGGGCGTTACAGTCCTGTCAAGGCCCAGGGGCACCAGGCCCGTGGTGTCCCTGCTAGGCCTGTGGTGCCCCTGGCGGTCCTGTGGTGCCCCTGTCAGGACTGTGATACCCCTGATAGGCCGGTGGTGCCCCTGGCAGGTCTTTGGGCCCCCGGGCCTCAAGGGGGGGGGGGGGGCCATGACCCATGTGACCCCCCCTTGGATCCGCCACTGCTGTCAAGCATATAACAAAATAACATATCAAAAATAACTCAGCACGAGGTCATGCTAACCCTTCTACGTAACAGCTCAAAATAAAATTCAGATCGGGTGTTGTGTTCGCGGAAATAAGACCGCATAAACAGATCACCGCGAGAAAATATTTAAAGGTCAGAAGCCTGAGCCCCAGTAGCTTGGACAGCCTGCCGCCATCGGCCAAAGGTCACGGTATAGCCTCGTCAAAAACAGCTCAGTCGAAAACATTTCATAAAGGTCGTGGCATGAAAAGCACAGGACAACATACTGTGTGTATTAGATAAGTTGTGCTTACACAAGACATTCTTAATAAGTTGCTAAGTTAAGATCATGACCTCACAATGCTGATGATCGACACTTTCGACAATCACTTTTTCTGTAATTCGAGCATCTGTTCGAGGGCATCAAATGGCCCTAACACTGTGGCATGCCGCACCCCGCCCCACCACCCCGTCGTACCCCATCTCACCTGATCCAGCAGACCCGGTCTCCAACACGCAGTGGCAGTGTAGCAGCCACATCGGGCGGCGCCCGACACACATCGCTGAGTACAGGTACCGGTACGGCCGACTCCACCGGTACCCGCGGCTCTGTCCGGAGAGAGGGGAAGGGAGGGGAGGTTAGTGAGGGACAGGCAGGGCTTCAGGGGGGCGTACTCAGTCGCACACAGAGGTGTTGAAATCGCGCTGTGTAAATAATCAGAGGGGTATACGGCGACTTGAACGCATCATTCTCACCTCAAATAACAGGGACCCACTGTCTGACTTACGCTGTATATATTAACTAACAAAGAGCTCTTCATAAAACTAGATTAGAGATAAGAAATGCCCCTTATTCTTAATGGCATGCATCACATCATTTCATGTGAGTAAAACGATACGACAGGCATGTCAGCACTCAGCTCTAGTGAGGAAAGCTATGTATAAAACTTTTTTTGCGATATTGCTTGTTTGCATGGGCAGCAGCACTGGCGTACCAATCATTAACCTTGATCTCGAATAAAACAACCTGTTTTCCAGCGGTGCAGCCCCAACACGAGCCGAGCACGCGATGCCTGTCATGTTAATCAAACCTATCAGGCACCCTCGGCTCGCCTGCCTCGAGGACGACCGAAACCGGCACCAAAGCGGCCATCGATACCGACAGATACAGACATAAAACAGACCACTGGAAACAGTGCCGACACTGACGACGACACCGATAGGTTTTCCGACACGGCACTAACGGAGCAGTTTTCCGGGAGCAGGTTATTTGCTCGTCCGATAAACTGACCAGAACAGAACTCTCACTTTTCTCTCATGGCTTCCAGATCACGCACCCAGTACCTAAGTACGTTTCAATCATTATGTAGGAAATAGGAATAAGTGACCCAACAGCGGGTGACCCAACAACACTTCACCCAGCCAATGCTCACTGCTGTCTTTTCCACTATGCAAAGTGCATTTCACACCGCGGCGGAACACCTTCAATAAAGGGGGAGGAGGGGCACTGCCGACTTTTGGTCCCATTCTTTCCATGCAACGTCCATAGGCCGAATGTTAAAATACCAAAATCAAGGGGGGCACGGTGCCCCGGAGCCCCCCCCCGTTCCGCCGCATATGCCGCTATCCAAAAACACTACAGGTTAACCTTCGCCACCAGTTCACACCGTCAAACTGCGATACGTTGTCCACAGCACCCATTCCATGCTCTTCCCCGCAAATGGGTTCACCGCCCTACCAATACTTGGGATCAACAGTCGCTAGTGGTATCAGTAAACCACGCTCGGTGGGCTTCGAGCCACCGAACCGTTACTGCATCGTCTGGTAAAGCTGCCACTTCTAGCTCAGCTGTCTGAGCTCAGTGGCAGAGACTAGGTACTGGCTGGCCGCCCGGTAACCAAGCGCCAGGGAAAAACAGCCCAGTTGGCATGCCAACGGGGGAGTGAGTTTCACTGAATGGGATGGAAATAGTACGGCATTCAGTCACACTCGTGACGGGCCATTGTTGGAGTCGTGAGGTCTGGGCGGATGTCACACACTCTGTAACGGGTTCTGTTTGGTGTGAGCATTGTGCATTGTCCATGTATCACAGCACGGCTGCGCACCGATAACCCCTGATTGGCATCCTCACACCTACGGAGCGGCGCACAGGTTAACGGAGCTGCATTGTGGAAATCGAGCACAAACGACAACATCACTCTGGGGGTATAGGAGTTTCCCTGGACCTATCGTTGGTAAGGTTTGGACGGTTGAGCATCAGCCCGGTATTTCGGCGTGTGCGTCAGGTTCACTCCTAGTTTACTTATACGTGGGAATACAGCATGCAACGTCAGTTGTCTCATCCTGTCTGGGCCTGCCGTAAAATGACAATTCAGACCCTGACGCCGTACAACTGTCTCAGTAGTCCTGGAGCCCTCAGCACCGCCCATGCCCTGTCCATTGTCTATACCCGGGACGTCCAGCAAACTGCCGCGTGCCCGTGCACCCATGGTTGGTGTGGAAGAGCCACATCGAGGACAGGTAACGGTCCGAAACAGGACAATTCGACAGTGCGATCTTTCATGTCTTTAAGCGTCAGCTCATTGGTCATATGTTGCATGTATTCGTCTACGGTGCCACCATTCTAAAATGTGTTTTATGTGATCGTGCAAGCGTGCAGTAACTAGGCAGGCAGTGTTTATCAATGCAGCCTTTCTATGTACCAAAACATCATGGATAGCGGATATAGGGAACATCGCATTGTCGTCAGATCTGTCACAGAAAACATTTAAACATTATATGCGTTGATGTCCAACGCCAGCGGTGCAATAAGAACATATCTTGAATACCGATAACGATGTTAAAGGAGAGAAATGCCCCAAGAAAATTGGCTAGTACCTAGTACGACACCGCATTCAAAAGTCAAGAAACCGGCCATTCAGACGGCAGAGCAGCAAAAGAAACTAGACGAATGACCCGAATTGGGCCGGGTCGGTCGGTTCCCCATCCGGGTCCGTCTGTCTGGCGCGATTCTCAGACGCCATAAACCCAGATGAGATGGCCATAGAGCCGTTTGGATCATCCTTTCTAACGACCTCCATTTCCCGGCACCTGATACAGCCGCGTCCGCGGACCATCCTATTGACACCGTGACTTGGCGCCGCGACCCGTCATGAGCCCAAGATGACCCCGTCAAGGTGACCTCGACCCGGGGTCACAGGGTCCTGCACGGCGGGCGTGCCGTGAGTGCGGACAGAGCTCTGGCACTTCCACGGCACGTAACTAGCTGTCAGACCGCGAACGTGACAAACGGACGGAGGACGGCCTGCAGTCCGCGAGGAGGGGGGGGGGGGGGGCTTCGTCAGAGGTCACGTGTCTCTCGATCGCCAATAGACAATACTGACCGATGAAGACCACCAGGTCACGTGACTAGGAACGTGACCCTAACAATAGAGATAGGCAGAGGCGGACAGTTGCTGGGTCAGGACACCACGCCGCGAATCAGAATCACGGATGATGAGAAAAACTGGAGCGGGAAGGCTGACATTGAGCTTGAGTCACGAGGTTTTGCAGTTAAAAAGAACAATGAGCGCAACTGCTTTACTGGTCCTGGCGCCTACATTTCAACCTAAAAAAAAGTTATCACTTAGCGGTATCATGCATACCTACCTACATTAACGAAACCATACCAACATATTGTCTTTTTTTTCTTGAGTTCACATTCGCTTACTGAAAATATTCGACTTTTTCGCTGTATGCGGGGCAGCGTGCTGCACACGACCAAAGCAGCACATTGGCGATTTTTTACATCTCGTGACGACAGTGCGACAGTGCCCTCGGAACGGGACTAGCCGAGATTAATGTCATGACGGCCGGTTCCGCTGTCACTCGGCCGTCGCCCCAAATCCCTTCCGGTCAGCCAGCGGCAGTCACAGAGCTCGCAAACATGCAATCCGCTAATGCTGGAGGCCGCCAGCGGGCTGGAATAAAACCGTGCTGAGTCTCAGGGGCAGAGCACGTGGGATAAGCCTGACCCCTACTCCGTTCATCCCACCCATTTTGGCTCACTTTCTAGTACCCCTCCCCAAATCAGCCACCGAAACTCTAATCCTCCTCCCTGCCGAATCACACTTCGGCCGCCACGCCAGCACTTTCATCACATCTCCGTCGCCGCTTGAGCCAACGACAACAGGCGGGAATCGTCGCCAACGACGAGCGTGACGTCATCACCGACGGCTAGTGACGTCAGAGCGACGGCGGCGGTGAATCAGGGGTGGGTACAGCTGACAGGGGGGGGGGGAGTACGGGGAGAGGGCGGGGTCGGCTGGCTTTGGTTATCACTGGGACAAAGTGGGGATGATTAGGGATTAGTAAGGGAAAACCCGGGAGTAGGAAAGGTGAAAAAGATGGGACAGTGACATGGATAGAAGGACAGAGGAAGGGTCAAGGGAATTCGTTTTCTGTGGCCGATTGGAGACTGTAGGCTAACATTAGGTTAAGCACCGGTCATAAAAAGCATCGACAAGTGCGTTAGACCCATGGTCTCAACCCCGACAGTTTTGTCACTGGCAATGTTTCTGAGGGTAAAATTCGCTTAACAGATGCAGTAAGCTTCAAACGATGTCAAGATTCACAAGCTGGCGAGCAGCATTTGACGGTTATGAATTATTCCGTTGGCGCACTACGCGTCAATAAAGACTCAGGTCGTAATGCCATTACATATTCACAGGCATCGGTAAAATCCTTTTTGAAAGGATTGCATTCCCAATCAACATTCCTAGTGCCGAAGTGGATTGCATTCCTACCCGCAATCCCCTTTTTCACTTGGATTGTGATCAAATCCGCAATCCTTTTTTGCAATCCTGTTGTATCATTATGTGCACTAGTGGATCTGGGGGAGGGAGGGGGGGGCATAGGACCGTGCCTCCATCCCCAAATCACCCATTTCTAGTACCTAGTCTTGCGAGTAATTCCTATCTAAGGCACAGATATTTTATGGGAAATATTTTTTGCCTCAAACACCCCCACATTTACTACCCAACCAGTGTTTTATATTTTTAAAACTCGCCCTCAAATACGTAATTTTGCCCTTGCTATGTAGTTCATCAGCGTATATTATTTTGAGCGTTTAAATTAAAAGCGTTTAAATTATTTCAAGTTTCGATGTAAAGCCCTTGATAGCAAAGTACATTAAGCCGATGAAGCCGATCTCATAATTTTCAATCGCAACAAACCATTTCAAAGCACTAATCAACCACAATCCGGATTGGATTGCAAAAATTGGAAGTATGATGCAATCCAATCCGCAATCAAATCCTGTTTTTTGGAATGGATTTCAAATCCAGGTGCAATCCACCAAAAAGGAATGCAATCAGGATTTTGCAATCCTGCAATCACAATCCTACCGATGCCTGCATATTCAATAATTGATCCATAGTAGATCCATACTCGTGCGAGACAAATCGTGTTACACAGAATACCGCCAATGCCGTCTTTCTCATTTTGCTAGCCAATCAGATCAGAGTGAATCTCCAATGAAGGACCCGCCTGGAAAAGACATCCATACCTATTATTGATACGCCCATTCAGTGCACGTCAATTATGCGCATAGACCAAAATAAAAGCGAATGGTTGACCACCAACACTTCTCGGTTGGCAACAGGCACCAACCGTTGAACCTATTCAAAATAGATTGGCCATTGCCATATAAGACCGTATATCATCGGCCAGCCATTAATGGCAGGCTAGGCAGTCTTGGCAGGGGCGGGTTAGGCAGGTCATGCAGGTCCACATAGACCAGGTCATAGCGATAAGCTAAGCAGTTTTGGCACGCTAGGCAGGGAAGGCAGGATAGGCAGGCCAGGCAGGGCAGGGAGGCTAAACGGGTAAGACAGACTAGACAGGGTAGGCAGTCTTGACAGGCCGGACAGGAGAGGCAGGATATACATACAGTTTTGGCAGGCTAGGCAGGGTATGCAGGTTGGGCCGTCACGGCAGGTTAGGCAGGCTTCCAGGCAGGATAGGTAGTCTAGGCAGTAACTGCCGGCGCTACTAACCGCGAGGTGGCGTCCTGGCCCGTCGCCGGTAGCACTGCAGACGCACCACACCGTCCCGGTTGGAGAACATGACCTCGGGTCAGCACCGACACCTTCCAGGTCACCTCCGACACCGTCCGTCACCTACTGCGCGTCGAGCGCGACGACCTGCCTCACTGGGCCTTCCTCAACGCGCACGAAGCCCCACAAGCGCCACAGTCCGCCGCTCGTCACAACAGACACTGTGTGTCGTCAGGGGATGGGCGGCGGACCCGGCAGCTCGCAGCTCCCGGCCCGCGCCACACGACCACCGTCGGCAGTCTGAAAACTATTCTGGACGCGGCTGCGGTCGTCGACGGGGGCTCTCAAACCAAATCGGCGCAGGAACCGACACACGCCGGCGTCAGCGTACGGCGCCGCCAGGTTTGAGGGCCACCGCAGCACCGGCTCGGCCGTCTCTGGGTTAGTGTGTCGCAGATTATGGCCAACAGATGGCAGGCGCGGCAGACGGCCTGCCGGCAAAGGTGTCAGACTAAACGTCGGCGAATCAGAAATAGCGGCAGCCATATGTGGCTGATGGATCTGAAAGGTTCCAACGGGACCAGCCATTATTGAAGCGGTATCTGAATCCACCGCGGTCAGCGGTGGGTCTGGCAGATGCGTATCAAAGAACAAGTCATTCGGATTCGCGCCTGCCCATAACTTTTCATCATCATACCGACCGTAGTTAGTAGTAGGTATATGCAAACTACTATGAGAGGGAACTGGAAAACATTTTTGGGGTGGTAAAAAATAACGTATTTGGTGCAACAATTGAAGCAAATTCCACCAACGACCAGATTTTCTTTCGGAAAAAAGTGAAGAGGAACGATAAATTGATTAAAAAAAAACAATTTGGGTACCTAAGCAGTACAAAATGACTCAGCAATCGCTCCTTTCCCAGATGACGGTACTTGGACTATCGATATACCCTTTGGCTAGCTCCCCCACCCCTCTTCCCCAGTAGGTATCTCCTAACCCGCGCATCTAACCACCCCAAAATGCATACAGCTCAAACCAGTTCACATCTGACCATCCCTTGCAAACAGCAGCCGCTCAGCAGAGCTCCAGCGGGTCTGAACTAGTTAGATCCCACCCCCGTGACGGGTGAGCGGATCTCACGAGCTTAGTGGAGCGGTAACGCGGTCAGGTCCAGTCAACACCGTAAGGTGAAGATGTGCATAGGCGCGGAAACCGGGGTAGGCAGTGGGGGCAACTTGCCCCCCCCCCAACTCTGGGGCCTTGGGGGCGGTGCCCCACAACTTTGAGACGGAATGCCGCACTTTTTATGCAAATGTCTTCTTTTTTGTTGAAAAAGTCAAAGGATGAAAAATAAGTGGCCTTAAACCGGTCAGAAAACCAGATTTGGGAGTACCGTAGGTTTATCTCTATTATGGTGTGTCCCCCCCCCCCCTCCCAGTCTGAAAGAAGTTCCCGCGCCGCGCCCCTGGAGATGTGCCGCTCGAACGGCTGAATTCAACAGCTGATCGAAGCCAAGTCGGTGGAGTGGAGTGAGACAGCCCGCCAGCTGGCGACATCTATGGAGCGGACTTGGAAAGTACGGCGCCGAGAGTTGTGTAGATGGCAGAAGTATCGTGACATCGGCCCTGAACTACGCTGGTGAATGGCGCATTCTGGAGCCCGAGTCGGTCACAAGGAAATGAATCCATGAATGAATATCATGATTGAAAATCAAAAAGCTCTACCATATGATGAGCATTCGCTTCACCATTCACGTCATAATTTCTTAAACAACCAGCATTATGGATTCACCAGTGCAACGCAGCAAACATGAAAACGAGGAGAAACGATGCACACTTTTGTCATGCATCCACCAAATGCAGCCTTACAAACAAATAAATTCCAACAAACAGGTCATGATTGAATGGAGAATGAATGGAGCAGTAATGGAGCTGGCGGCTGGTGGCCCGGTGGACCTTGACCGTGTGCGGGCTCCGCGGTTGGAGGACGGCTTGGCGGACAGCATTCGGCTGGTCCTTCAAGGAACTTGAGAAGCCTCCCGGCGACTACTGAGGCTCCTCACGTGGTCACACTGATTCTGCTCCTGTGGCTCCGATCATTTGTGATCACACAACTAACTGTACGAGTATATGATGCATAGTACCTATTTGTCGCTGTAAAAGCGGTGCATGACAAAGAATGATGGTGATTGGTGATGATGATGATGAGATCGTCAGCATTTACAGCAGCACCGAGTGCAGACCACAAATAGTTCTCGGCAGCGGCAGAGGCTCCTCACGGCAGCAAAATTCTGAATCAACGCATCCCCTCGGCCTGACTCATACACCCCACAATGACCAGGCGATAAGCAATTCGCTTATCTCCGGCACTGAGTCACGTTTGCTGAGGCAGGGACTTCACCTTCTGTTGAGTGTTGGGTTACCGCATACATTGCGCAATGGTTATCTGGGGGGGCCAGCTCGGGTATTTCTTTATTCATCCTCAATGATTCAGAATCGAGATAGGTGACCCTGGGCTGAAACAGCATGCAAGTCAGCAGTTGATCGGCAAACATCAATTGCGATTGCTTAAAAAGAAGTAATACCTAAGTGTGACTTAGATTTTTTAGAACCGCCGGTCGCTTTCATGGGATTGTTTGAGACTCCATGAGACTGAATTTTTGATCGGGTAATTCAACAACATGGCAGCCAACTAGTATGGAGATATGCCATATGATATTGAACCCCCATATCACATGATATGACACTCCGAGGGCCAGAGGCTCCCATGAGCCTTTGTATCGAATGGGCATGTTCATTGGTGAGCGTTGTAAAAATAACCAAAAGGGACAGACTCTTTGTAGAAAACTACAAACAAAAAGACTTCCTGGCGAAGAGAATTGAGCGAACAGAATAGTCAGCAAATCGCCAATCACCCATAACCACTACGCATTGGAATGCATATTGCGTAACCCAGTCGTCTTTTGCTTTGGTCCATGGGCCAAAGCATGCATGGGCTTGAGGTTATGCCAAATAAGGCACCTAGAGGGACGCCTATCAGCATAATGAAAGCGCCGCCGAGAACAATAATGCTTTCACAAAGAAACGAACGATTTTCCGAAGACCGCGAGCAATCATAAAAAATGGATATTGATCAAAACTTGATTCGAAAAAGTTCAATAATTCAGCATGCAGAAAAACCGTTGATTCCGGGCTGTACGAAGTCCACTGGAAAACATCCTAAAAGCTAAAAAGCCTGCATTACCGTTATGAAAACAATGTTTGATCACAAGCACCTGAACCCCCTGGACAAACCCCGGGGGTCGATTCCCAGCAATCGAAGTAAAAGTTGATAGCCACGAACATTCCAAAACACTCAACAGCCCATGCTTCGGGGCCCATACATGGCATCCGCCAGCACGCACAGCATTCCTGTTCCATTGTACCCGCTGTGGAAATTCCGCGGGCCGGGTCCGGACCCGTCCGGCAAGCAGGGGACTGTGTGGACGACCGTGCCGTCCCCGGGCGGCTCGATAAACACTCGGAGCGACCCGCCACAGCGACCACCCAACTTGTCCTGAGGTGACCCGGTGCCAAACTGCTGGAAATTCCGGCACACACGGAACCCAAACAGACAGCAGACAGCAGCGTCAGACGCGTGGCCGCGCGCGCAGCAGCGGGCGGCAACTGCGCCAGTCGCTGCGCTGCGCAGCGGTTACCGAGCGGCCCTCCTTGATGTGCGGATATTCTAAACACCGGTGGACTTCCCGACACCCCCAGGGCTGTGACATAACGCCGCACCACCCAGCAGTTACCGGCTGCCAGCGCGGTGACTGCCGTAAGCCGCGCCCAAACACTACGACGCGAGTTGCAACACCGGGCGGGACAGAACAGGTTGGGTAATGCTGTGTTTGCCGGTGTCACTCATGCAGCATGCAGGGGAGGCATCGAGAGGATTTTCAGCCACCTCGGGCTTCTGTGTGTCCGCCAAATCACGGCCGTCACAACAACTGAGGACGAGACCATGCTGCAAGAAAGTAAATGAACCACGACTCGCAAGAACAGAGAGAAAGCCTTTTTTGAGGAAGCATGTTCATGTTCATAAAAGAAATGTAGTGTTCATGCAGGCACTTCATAAAACTTTGGATATGTCACCCATACGTAAGCCCTTCCTCATCACACAGATAACCAGAGGGCTTGATACGACCCCCTTATATGCTTAGAATACCGGGTGTCACAGAATAACTTTAAACAGTGCTGAGAGGCAGAGGTCACATAATAGCTGATCAAAGTTGCACTCAGTTTTACTGCCCGCAAATAACACAACCAACAATTTTCTGTGGCCGTGCGGTCACGCCAAATCGTGAGCTCAAAGCAACATCGTGATCTTTAAGTGTAAAATCGTGATCTGTCCGCCGCTACTGTACGTCTCCAGCGCGATCAAGCCCAGTAGCACGGCTATCGACTAAATACCATGGTCACGGCGTATCCTATCTAGCCAGTGCAACAGAGGGGAACACCAACAACGCCGATATGAACAGAACCGGCTCATGGGACGTGGCTGAAATTAGCAGATGGTCTCCGGCCGCCCTCCGTGGTTAGGGCTGCGGCCTGTGAGGAAGCTCTGAGGTGTCAATGGTGGAGCTGCGATAGAGTTGAGGGTGCGCTGTCGAGCTGGGGACCGAGTGAGCACAGTGACATGTGTCCACCTTTCCCAACTCGACAGTCCATCCTCCCCCATAATGGGTGCAGCTTTTTGGGAGCAGCTAAATCATATCCTAACGTATTTTTGAAGGATATGGCTGGTTCAATGATATTAAAAAATAAGCTATGCTTTAACGCCTTTTAAATGAAATCAAATCAACCTAAAATAGTTTATCAAAGCAACTCCAACAGGAACCTTTCTAATAACTCTCACGGCATAAAACCTAAGCATTTGATTCCCGGCTTATTTCAGCATGGGTGTACTAAGGCGACGAACTTATTACATAACTTGTAAACCAGCTCTAATCCTGACATGTATTCTCTCTCGGAGCTATCAGAAGCGGTAAGACTTCTGGGTCTCGGCTGACTGCCCATCAAACGCACCATATTTGGACACCATACCCGCAGAGTGCCTTCTTTGAATGACGAGCAGAATCACAGAAACCGTGCGCTGCCAAGAATCTGACATACGATAGCAAGCTCGACAGCGCGTGAGCTGTGCTGTCATGACGGGAGAACGAGATGTAGGGGTGTAGAGAAAGAAGGTAATCTGATCGCGCGTATACGGTAGAGCGCCGTCGCGTGCCAAGTTCGCAGTTTTACGGTGGTTTGTCGAAGAATGTCATACTCATCAGCGCAGCGTATGTCCAGACGCACATCTACCTGCATTAGAGCACATTATGGAGCATCCCAGCGGCAGTCATCGACAAAAAAAACTACGACAAAACATCCAAAGTTAGATTAGATTCATTGCTCAACTTGGAGGTAATGTTATTGTGGAATATAGGGTCATCCATTTATAGAGTACCTACTTTAGATTCACAATTTCATACGATAAGAATATCAGTGGGACTGTAACTAATTACACTGCGTAATGAAAAAAAAATTCACGAACAGAATAACGAAAAATATATGACATTGCTACCGACTTGTCATTTTATATGACAGTATTTTATATGAGAGTTGCAAAAATCCAATTCACGTCAATTTCTCATGGAGCCCTACCACAAGACCAATCTTGCGCTCCGCGCAGAGCTACACCCCCTGTTCCATGAGAGCTGGCACATTCTGTGTAATCTCATGGGGAAAGTCCGCTACCACGCACCCTCCCCACTCGCTGTTGGGTGCGTTGTGGCTGCAGAACAGTCAGGGAAGTTCCGTACATCTCACGGAATGCCCCTGACTCACAGCGGACGCCGCAATCTGTTTAAATTGAGACTAGAGCGCTCGAGCTATCGCCCGGAGATGCGTACTTGCTAATACAACGATGAATTGGCCGACATGAGCACACATTTCAGCCATTCGGCCCGATGTTTTCCTAGATGATGAGCTCCTCGTGTACTGAAAGAGGCGCGGGGCCGCTCGACGGAAACCCAATCACAAGCCACTCGTGAACACCCAACCTACACGCGAATCGCATGCACCCAGCCCATTCCGCGTTATAATCCTGAGCTTCCGCCACCGTTCACCGCCGGTTACCGTGTCTGAGCCTCCGTCTGGGGCACCTGAGGGGTGCTGATGTCACCCCAGACTCACTGGGCGGTAGCGGCGGCGGCGGCGGCGGCGGCGGCGGCGGCGGCGGCGGCGGCGGCGGCGGCGGCGGCGGCGGCGGCGGCGGCGGCGGCGGCGGCGGTGATGATGGGAATGGTGAATCATGAGTTTCACCACGTGGCGCGAGAAGGTGATGGCTGGTCGCTGTTTGAGCTGTGACTATCATGGCTGTGAGTATTACTGATTGGGGGTGAATGATTGTTCCCGGTCAGTCATCCCCTCTTGTCTTCCCGGACCTTGCCTGGATGTATCTTATATCGATGATGTTCACTTTTTTTTATTTGAGAGATCCGCTTGCTAATACCGTAGAAAGCCAGTTGTGTAATATTCTGGCAGCCACATAAGTGATGGCAGATATACCACGCATAATACATATACAAACAAACCTACTTCCTGACTAGTCAGGAAGGCTGCAAATGAGACAAAGTTGCTGTTATACAAAGACGGGCAATGTGGTCCTTTCTGGACGCTTTCCTTTATCCTACTCCTTCGATAAAAAAAAAATCCCCGTAGGTTACCTCACACACCCAATCACATAACAAAACACGCACAGTGGAAGTGGCAGTCGCTTTACCGCCATCCCGCTCCTAACTGCCCAGCCGACGTGAGGTGCATTGTAATAGGGCACACCGAGTGCCAAGGTCAGCCAGCGGACCGGCCGGCTGGTCAGCGTCGGCTCAGTGGCTGGCGACTCCACGCCTGGGCCAGGCTGTGACCCAACCAGCCCGTGACAGACACGGAAGGATGTAACTGAGCCAAAGTCCCGCAGATCCGGTTGGGTGCGGAAAGATGGCCTCAGGATATTGATTGGTGATTGATAATTAATGCCAATTACTGTCCCGGAACGAATGACAAATGCAGGGCATAAAAGGGAACGAGCAAGCAAATGAAACCTCAAGCACGAATGTATTATCTCCCTAAAAAGATGACGAATATGTACCTACGAATCTATTGTCTCCCTAAAAAGATGACGAATACCATGCAGCGAATACGAAATGTGATGAGTGTGGATGGTCTTAGCTATATCCTTTTGAAAAAAAACACTGCAACTGAGTAGTAGACAGTAGTTACAGTCAGTGGTAAAATGTTTCAGTAGCTTATCCAGGGATGGAGGACAACGAGGCTATTCAGTGCGCCCAGTTAGCCTTCACCTCCTGTGATGTAAGTTGCCCTTGCAAAGCACAGGTGATGCAAGACACTATAAGTTACCCTTAAAGTGATGCAAGCTGACACGATTGGCGATGGGACCGCCATGGCCAAGGTTACAAGTAAGCTGGAATTGCTTTGGATTATGCAGAAACAGCAGGCTTTCAGAAACAGCAGAGTTAAAGCGGCACCAGAAATCCGCATTTTTTGTCACGATTGTAAAGCGAAGAAATGTTGCCGACGCCTTCGACCAAATAATGATGCACTTTTGAGCGAGGAAACGCCACTGTATGAAGTGTGTAATTTGTAGAACATGATTCCCTAACAACCAACCAGCTTTTGTAGCGACAAAAGCGAAAAGCACTTCCGCGAATAGATCAGACGGGAAGGGAAAGAAAAAGCATTTGGGTCAGTGTCGTTCCTTCCTGTCTTGTCGATACTTCCGGACCGGTGAGCTGTCACTATTCAATGTTCCGTTTAGTAAGCTTCATACCGGATCCAAAGTCACCATCGGTGACTCAAAGATAATCATTTCACAGACCTATATCCCGGATCCTTTTGAACCTAGCATCAGGGGCAGAGAAAACTTGGGAGGTCGCTATGGGAGGAGGTGACTGTATCATTCGACTAGACGGAATACTGAAACCAATCCTTCATAGTTATAACACGAACGTCTACACACCGACGCAAGAAAGATGACAGCACGCTTCATTATTGCAATTATACGGCCCTTTAACAAAAAAAAACTACCTTTTTCGAGCTCAACATCGTCAGAATCATTTCATAACGGCATGATCAGTGGTCACCAGCCTTGAAAGTGTGCAGGTCTGCAGGAAAACCGACAGCCTATCCTGGTACGCAGCGCATAACAATCGTGCAGAGGTCAACAAAAACTTGCAATACTTTATGACAGCTACAGTCGAACAAATGCCGCCATTCCAGTGACGCCTATGGGCAGGTCTCTATGAAACAAAGGGGGAGAGAATGAGATAAGGGTTAATGGCAGTTTATAAGGGGTCCAGAGGAAGTCTGTTCAACTGCACAAGTGGTCATCTCCTGCATAGCGCGCTGGCATAGGAGGGAGTGACGCTGATAGTTCTTCACTTCGAGCTTCCATCACTCTTCCAGTGACACGATCGCGTCAAACACGGAAGTTCTCTCAAACGCCGCCAATTGACACAGACTTGAAACAGAGCCATCGAAACAGACTGGAAATGACACATGGCTGGATGTGATGAAACATGATCAATATGGGATGAAAGTGAAACATGGCTCAAAAGCAACAGTCCCAGGAGAGTGACCGGGTGGCAAAGAAGAGCTGGTGTCCGACATCGTGTGTTTGATGGATGCACGTTTTGGCGGTCATCCAGCGGCCGTACGGAGTGCCGTGGTCCCGCCGCGGGCCAAACAGGTGATGAATGTGCCCAAGGTCAAACAGGACGGCGCACAAGGGGCTCACATTAGCTCGCTGGCTAACTAGGGTGTGGTGGTTTGCTAAGAAGGCACTAGCACCACAATGAACAAATAAGGCAGCTGTGGGAAGAAGCTTAGCTTGAATAGTTGAAAAAGTGGCTATTGGGTTACGGGAGGTCACTAAGCTGAGCTTGTTGCGCAGTACTATAAAACCCAATGGCCACTGGTTTAGACCACTGATAGATAGATAACTGACAACTGATAGATAGATAGACAACTGAGTGAGAAAGCTAACGGGTTAGCTGGCCAGAGTGAGCATCAGAGCACCATGTAGGCCGGGAAACTGATTACACACTACACAGACGAGTCAGCATCAAACAACGCGATGCGCACCTGAAGGGTTGCGGACTGCGGTAATGGGTAGAAGACGGTTTCATAACTTGCTGCACTCTTGAACTTAAAATCTAGCATAAATAAATAAATAAATAAATAACTGCAAGTAACCTTGAAGCATATTCAGTTAAAACACAGCATAAGTCGTAGGTCCAACGGGCCAGCCAGAACTATGGAAAGTTTCGACGACCGTCCGCCTCGTTCGAGCACCTCCTATGGGCCAAGCACGGTCCAACCACAGTGCTTCGTATTCGTGAGGCCCCGCGTTCGTGACGGACCGGTTCGCGATACCGCACGCTGCCCCACCTGCTACCGCTGACTAAGTGACGCGCGGCCATGGAGTTCCCCTGTTTGTCGATCATCAGCTGAAGCCACGCCAACGCTCACCGAGCCGATAACTGCCATTTTTTGGGGGTGTGAACGGAAAGGCATGCCCAGCTGGTAAACCCGACAGCGCTCGTTCAAAATAATAGCCGAACCTTCAGACTTTCTGGTGAGAATGAATTATGATTAGGTAGGTTGAAAGCATTTCCTGCCACTACCCATGTTCCATGGAATTTTGCAGCTTGCAAATGTGGAAAACAATCGCCTCCTAGTGTCTCCGGTTCTACAACCATCCGTGGAAATAGACCAAAACATTTATAAAACGGTATAACTGCAGTTTACTTTCGGACTGATATCGTAACAGCTGCAAGGGCAAACGAGCAAATTTATCCATAAAATTTCTGTTCCGACAATCGAAACTCATCAAGATAGGATCAATCCTCTCTGCCGCAGGATTCAGTATCCTGCAATCCTGTTTTCCACAGGCCACAAGGAGCCCACCGACTATGCGGGTATGACGATCCAAAACACACCACTCACTGCGACTCTTCATTCACCTGCCAGCACCGTGCGGTGCGCACTTTCGGCAGACAAACAGCAAGGGATGAGCGGTCCACCCGGTGGCTACAGCAGGTCATAATTGCACACCTCTGCTCTGCAGTCTGCATACGACGGCAGCTGCGGAGATGGTGTTTGCAGCGGAGGGCTAAGACGTGCTGGGAGGTGCTCGGGCGGATCAGGACGGTTCGGGACGGGCTGGAACGTGTTGAGACAGGATAGCCACAGCTAACAACATGCCACTGCGATTATGTTCCATAAAACTATAAATAGTCTGATCTAGAGGCGGGATGAGGCAAGGGGAAGTCAGGGACCGGTCGAAACGGTCACAGGCCACAGGTGAGGTGTGGTCGAAACGAAACACGGAATCGGTCACACCAGAAAACCGGGTGTAGCCTTTCTGCCAGCAAAAATTACGTTCAACAGGACAACACAGTCGTCTTTAACCCCCATGCTTCTTACAAGGTGTTCGGTGCAAAATTACCTTTTAAAATATTTCACAGGAATATTATATGGTTAACTGTTCTGCATACCAATCAACGCGTCTTTAGATTGTTCACCATATTGTTATCGGTAGAGACAAACCTACGAGAGGAGGCTAATAAGTCAAATAACAAATTTGTATGCCTTAATGACTTTAAATGTGTCCAAAATACATAATGAAGCTACAGTCCCTTGGGTACAAAAGCCTTTCCACCAGACAAAGGAAATGAACTATGAGTTTCAGCCAACAAAACCGTTACGGTGCTTCTCATCCACAAAGGTTAGGCATGCCTGCCATTATTGTGATGTAACGGGTTAAAAGGAAAACAGACCAACTGAAATAAAACGTTCAGACTCACAACATATTCCTGAGCGAGGTAAAATGTGGCCGTCATGTCGTCATCAAATAAACCGTCATCATTCACGTTATGAATTATGAAATACGCCATCCAAGCCGTGAACTTAAGACACAGTCAGCAAAAGCTGACAAGGGTAGCGGTCATGGCTTCCTAGTCCCTAGGCAAGCTCCTTCGGTCATCTGCCTGCAAACGACCGGGCTCAATGAATAATTCAAACCGGCAGAGAGATTGATGAATTATTCATCAACTGGAAGAAAAACAAGCCCTGCCTGACCCCACACCAAACAGGCACGAACTGTAGTAATCCTAGCGGAATACCCCTGCTAATAGTCGAAACATCGGGGACACTGGCCATCAATTGCACATTGATAGCAACTCTTCTAAGTTCTAACCACAATCACAAGGGCCAGAAACCATATTATCCTGTAACAAGATGTTTGGGTACATAAGCATTTAGAATGTTATGTTGATGACAAAGGTCTGGAAAGACCAAGCTGATAGACAGTAACAGGTGGCTATTGCAGCATTTCAGTCCAGTTATCTGCCTACATTAAAAAGTATGATGCAGTCAGCAGTACTCAGTCGAGAATGACGCACTGACATAACGCTATCCGAATGAGGTAAAAAGACGGGTTCACTGATAAAAAGCCCACAGTGCCACACGAAATGTCGAGCGAAGGCTACTCATGATCACCTTTGACCAGAAGCCAAACGGCAAATGGCCACTGCGGTACCATTGCCAGTCGCGTGAGTTCCGTTTCTGTCCGTTGCCCGAACGAAAATAACTACAAGCAGAACAAGACCAGATTGCATCGTGTATGTGAACAATGCTAATGGATGTGGCCGGACTAATGAGGCCATTAGTCATCGTAGGAGACTCAGCCATCACAAATCATCTGATAACACTGCGAGAAAATGGGGTATGTGTTGCTAGGCGCATTTATCAAAGATCATTCGTCCACGGTCCAAATATGGTTTATCGACGAGATGCACAAAATGGAAAACCTACACCCATAAACAGGAGTAAGCGCTTGGAGATAGGAAATTTCACGAAGCACCAACGATCAAAGTTCAGAAGCCAGTAAGCATTTCCAGTGCGTTTGACCTAGCATAGTTGTCGACCAAATTCTTCAGTGAATTTTAGAGCGTCTTGGTGTGTCCGGCAGCGGTTGAAAGGCTGGAAAGGCACCCATCTAGCATTCAAGCACGAAGCGGAGCACCCAGGGCATATTTTAGCCAGCTTCCTCTCGCAATGGGTGCATCAAAAAGAAGACCAAAGAAGGTCGCTCAAGTGCATTTAGAAAAGTATACAGCATCGGATAATGAGAGTCAATAAATCATTGATCCTTATGAGGGCACCTGTAAGAACTTAGCTTTGAAAAAAAAGAATAAAAACATAAACACAGAAGGTATCACTTGTATTGTCATTTACCACAAAATACACGCCAGCACGCTAAACGGAGCCGGCCGATACACACAAAAACATAACACGATCATTGCACGGCCACAGACCGTTCCACAGTGGACCACCGACACAGTTATGATACAGTGGCGGGGTACCCGACGACCAACCGGGCCGATCAAGGTGACCCAGCCCCCCACAACCGCACGGCGGTAAAAACTACATCATAATGAGTGTCAACAACGGCGAAAGGAAATATTGGGATCAGCGGGATCAGCTTGTTCAACACCATGATCCCCGCCTCATGAAAAGTGTATGAAATGTGAATTACCAAAGTGTGTGTTTAAATGGGTATTGTAAAAACACAGAGTCAGACAACTATTGATACAAGCTGTCAAGTAAAGCATTGGATGACTACCGCCTGCAGCACAAGTCTTCATATGTTCAGTATGCAGGCACTACATGAAAAAAATCATGCAATCACGACGCTCAAAATACAGCAAGAGCGTATCGGTAGGATGGGGTCAGCGAACCAGCGAACATTTCTCACACATCACAATAACTTCTCGGCCACGCGAAAGTCAGATACCATTCACTTATGAGCACACTCAGAACACAAAATGTCAAGTACAACCGTCACACAACACTTTGTAAAAAGTCCCGCGGATGTAGCCAACACTCGCCATCCAGTTAAAACTGGTCACCATTATAGCGTCCCAGTCACAGAGTCTCACGCGACGTTTTACTGGCTCACGGCCAAGCGCGCCGCGCTCTACCCGAGAAACGAAGGTCCGGGCCGGATCTCTCTCCGGCAGCCGCCGTCGGGTGCTTCCACGAAGCCCGGCGAGCAGGGTCCTCGTCTGAAGGTGAGCGCCCCTCCGCCCGCCCTGATGGTCCGCTTGCAGCGGCCGCCCTGCGAGCGGCGACTTCCGACCGCACACGGCACCGACGGTGTTGAGAACACTGAGTTGGCGACGACGTCGTTGCAGACGAGTCGGAGGGTGGCGGGCTCGACCTCCATCCTGCCGTGAGGACACGGCGCGTCGCTGGTGTCGAAGAGCGGGTGACAACGGCCCGTCTCAGGCCAGCGCGCCCAGCCGTCGCGGCCGCAAGGGTTGGTGACACACACCGCTCCTTCGGCGTCCACGGACAGCTGCTGACCCTCGGCGCAGGGACCGCGCAGGTAGGCCATGTAGCAGCGCTGCTCGGCCGGCCAGAACACGCGGCCCTTGCGGCAGTCGCACCAGGCGTCTCCGAACTCGTTCACCTGCAGCACCATGCCGGGCGCGCACACGGACCGCGAGTCGCTCAGGTTCTGACACGCGCCGTCCAGCATCGCCTGACCGAGCGGGCACGGGTAAGGTCGACAGGCAGCCACACGCGTCTCACGGTCCAACACAAACCACTCTCCGCTCGGACAGCCGGACCGCATTGCCAGCGGCCGGCACTTGCCCGTTGACGGGTCCCGCGCGTAGAACTGGACTCCGTCACACTCAGGAACCACGGGCAACTCCTTCTCCAGCGCTCCTTCCTGCTTCTTCTCTGGCGAAATCTTCAGCGTGATCTCATCCCTGGTCTCCACCAGATTCGCCAGGGTTGTATCAGTCCGCCCCTCCACAGGGTTCTCGGGTACCGGCTCTGCTACCGTCCGCTCTGTGGTCGTTGTTGTTCGAGGCGCCCATGGCAGCTCATGTCCCTCCTGGCCGGGAAATATGATAGCCGATGACGACACCGTTGACCTTCTCCTGCCAGCGAAGGCTCTGCGCGCCGGTTTGGTCTCTTCGGTGATTGAGCGTCGCGGAGGCGGCGGAACTGCCAGTCGCTCCAAGCGACGGAACCGTGGCGAGAAGCCCAGTCCGTCGCGTCGCTCCTGATCGCTGTTCCCCCTCCTTGACGAGACGGACGTCCGTGTGGTGCGCGTCGGAAACCGACGGAACACAGCGCCCAGCTGATCCTCCACGAACAGAATCGGCCCTCCGGAGCGCGGCATGGCGTTCACGCTACCCTCCAGCACCAGCACCAGCAGCACCAGCAGCACCAGCTGCGGCAGCACGGCTCGGCCGGCCATCGCTACAGCCCTAGAGCGGCACTCGACCCCACCGTCCGACAGCGGCACCTCTCGAGCTCTGAGCGGCCGCCGCTCCCGTCCGCCCGCTGCACCGACCGGAGTGCGGCAGACCAGCCAATGGCCGGCAGGGCCGGCGCGGCGTCACAGCCGAGCACCGCAGTGTCCTATGCTGCCGCTACCGGCCGCATCGGCACCGCTGACGTCACAGGCTGCAGCTGATCAAGGTGGGGCAATAGATTATAGAGACGTAAGCTGGTAAGGTATGCATTAGGTATTGCTCAGAGAATGATGAAAATGGGTGCTATGCAAGCATTTTTGAACCTTTTTGGACATCATAGCTGAGAAGAGATTATTAATTGCACGAATGAGACTGCTCGACTCCATTGATCTGATGCTAAGAAAAAAAAAAGATAAAAATAGTTGTTGTTAGGAATAGAACGCACAAATGGCATTCGTGCCACAATGAATTGTGTCAAGACACATCTATTGAGAACTTTGGGCCAAAGCTGCTGCCATTTGAAGCACACATTTGAGGCACACGAAAACCTCACTACTGCATGATTGACTGCCGGTTTACTATTCTCGACGTCATGGGCGTCTTATACAGAGGAATATAGGAAAGCCGCCCGTAGTACCTGGTGATATTGGTCACGCTAATATTGACCATATCGCATAAAAATTATTCACAAAGCAAAGACAATGGGCTTGGTTTGTAAGGCATAGAGTGTCAGCCAAAGACTGGCCCCCTTTGTCACCATAAGAAAAAAAAAAGATGGAGTGGCTGTTTTTATTTTGGTCCTTCAAAAGTATGGCTGATCTCTATCTACCACGTGTAACAAGAGCCAATCCTTTGCACCGTCAGTCATTAAAACGGGTCGCAAATGCACCACATAAGCTCATAGGAACAGCTACATTGAAGACCATTATTACACCTCGTGATTCTAAGCCATGCATCTTCGCCTATCTCCGTCACGTCCAATCTTTAAAACAAGCCATCACTGATGGCCAATGTCTGCTTCGTAGAAGGTGACATCACTACAACTTCGAAAATATTACGTTCTCAAGCTATTTATTACCTAATGGCTGGTAATCATGAAACTGAAAAGCGCAGAGCTAAGGCCGCCAGGGGCAAGAGCCGAGAACCGAACTGCAAAACCACAGGCAGGCGAGGGCATCAAATAAAAATATGACGGCAACGCCGCAGCAGTCACACAGCAAAATAAATGACGCGTCTTGCTTCATAAATCATGTTCATGGTAAAAGCAACACATCAAGGACATTTCGCCGGGTGATAATAACTACTCATGGAAACAGCATTTGTGATGCAAGCGTGCAATATATCATCGTCTACCAACAACACCCACATTGATGCAGGTCAAATTTTTGCAGTCCACACATTCAAGGCACTGACAACACACCTGCCTATGCACAATATTCATTGTTATTATGTGTGTGCTTCGGTTGCAAACCGATTTAAAGCGCGATGAATAGCCATGTCGCTGTATAAGTAGTTCCGCCTCGTATTCCTGGAAAGTTTTCGTTTCCAGGCAAATGCTACGTTTTTGCATTGAATGCATACATACCAACAGCAGGACCATGAACTATTACATCACTGATAGAGCATCGTATAAAACCCGTGATAATTTTTACCCGAGTCTTGATGTCATACGCCCTTGCCGGTATAAAGTATTAAACAGAAGATCATCGTTTGATATTTGGGGCAGTTTGAATCACAAAAAGTGTCGTACTTGTCGCGAGGAAGCGACACCATCGCAGTGGAACAAAGCATTTCAATCGCGTGAGCAAGGCGCGTTGGATATTCCCTGGCCTTTTTACAGCCCAACATAGGACGATAGTGAGGCGTGGTCAGCGGAATTTGGTGCTCCCGGATACTCACAACAGCTTCAAAGCACCCAGCTATGAAATGGTGCATACCCGCTTACACTTCTCCAAATCTCCTAATCAAAACATAAATGTCAAAAATTCGTTGTCAGATTTTGTTAATAAGTGTCAGCGAAAAAATGTAAAATATAATATTATTCAGGATTTGTGGTTTTTAAATATTAAAAACGTTCAATTAAATATTCGAGCTCAATGAGCAGTAACCTGGCTGGTAGACGGAATAACAAGGCAGGGAAAATTCAAAGAGCATCGGTCTGAAAGAAGCCCTGCCTCGAAAGATGCCTCGAAAGATGTCTCGAAAGATTCCTCACATAATTCCCAACCATAGACCTCAGTAGTCAGCATGCAGAGGTCCATGTCTCAACATATTTCAGATTCTAAATATGCCGCCGCGTCAAAGCCGTATGATGAAACTACAGCCGATTTTGAACTTTTGAAAAATGAAACGGCCAACCAACAAAAAGTAAACGTTACGGAGAAGCAGCCTGCACACAAGTTAAATAATCCCTAAAGGCTCTTCCGACCACCACCAGTCTTTTTACTGGCTCCAAACTGTCTGACGGGCGGCTCCTCAGAAGTGGCGCATCCATGTTCAGCAATGGTCTGTCGGGACCGTGGACGCGGTGACCGATGGGACGGTTCGCGGGTCACTGAGGACAGCCAGACCAGTTGGTGACATACCAGGGAAATAAGCTAAAATTAGAGTGCTCTATTTATTGCTCCTGCCCCATGTTGAAGAGATACCCCTAAAAGCGTGATCTTTTATCGGCCCTTACGCAGCAAGGCAGTACTTCTCAGGCCGGTGGATGGTATCAATAGAAAGAGAATGCGTCAAAGATTAACATGGATTAATTAAAATAACATTGAAATGTTAATTAAGCGTGGAAATTAGTCCCAAACTTAAGCTAATTATTGCTCCTACCTCGGCGACAGCGCTCCCCGCAGTCAGCGGAGAAGCTAAAATAAAAGCCACCATCCTCCTCCGTAAGTCAATTTTAGAGCGGCCGAGTGGGCCGATGCGGGGCCACCAAACTGAGGTGAGACGTGGCTAGCAATTGCGAACTGCCATAGAAATCAATATCTTAAGACGTACAATATGGGATGATTACTCTGAAGCAGGAGTGAAAGCATGAGTAGCTAGCAAGAAACGAAATGCATAGATTGGTTGAATTATGTACAATAGGCACAGCTCATATGAAGCCATTTCTTTGATGTTGACATTTGACATAACCCTTCCTCTCCTCACCTACGACTAAGTACGTTGGCAGTTACCGGCATAGTTTTTTTTTAGCACGAGTGTAATTCGCCATCGGACCGCAATGCATGTTGCTAGGCTGCTGCAATTACAACGAACATACGAATACTGCCTTCATTTGTAGACGTTTGTTTTTTAGGCGGTCTTTGACGTACAAGGGGGCATACCTGTCGACAAATTGAGTTTCTCCGAATTTCAAAAACTCCCAGAATTCCAATTCCTTATGCACTGTTGTAGGTACAGCTATGTTCACAAGTTTTCGTTTCCTCCTGCTCTAAAAAGGATGATATTTGTCGATTTCGTGCGTCGCTGATAGAAGGGTGCGTTTAATAATTAGGCCCAACGCTTTCTGCATCCGCGAGTACCTTGAAAAGGGAACAACAGTTTCCATTTATTACACTATGGGACAAGTGACAAAATGACCACCGCAACACGCATGAAACGGAGCTCATATTCCTAAAAAATGTCTACAATCACTTCTTTTCTGACACTATTAGCAAATACCATCTCAAGTTAGGTGGTTGACAGACAGTCAATGGAGATCTGGGGAGACTGAGTGATGCCAATTCACCACTTAACTGATAATGAGGGCCGAGGGAAGAGAAACATGCAACATGCACAACTGACAACTTGACAAGTGACAAAACACTACCACTATTGCGCAGTGCACAACAAATTTCAGCAGCCAGCCCAAAAATGCTTTTGGTGGCTAATTGCAAAACAAGTCACTAATAAATGTCTTAGTTGCAGCTGAACACTGCACAATGATCACACTGTTCACACATTGAGTGGGATGCCACAGGTGGTTTGAATCACACTTTGGTACAACTGCAAATCTGAAGTGTTGTCATGAGGTTCATGCCTCCATGATCACAGCACTTTGGTTGTGGTTGGCATAACACTTGTAGTCTGCAGAGTTCCACATGAACTGCAGACACCTCATCTGGTGGTCTTCATGTTGCTCAACTTCTTCAGGAGGCAAATGTCGACCACCCAGCGGAAGCATGGTCCTGCAGAAAAGAAAGGTAATGCATAAGGTACAAACATTATCTGCTGAAACAGCCCCTTCTGTTTGCTGTTATTAAACTTTTAACATAACATAACAACATGTATTCCATGTATATTACATTTGTTGAAGTAAAATACTGCCCGCTATTTCAAAACCAGAAAATAAAATTATATTGTGGCATAATTCACATGCTCAGCTATCAGTATAATTAATTTAAAATTTGGCATATTCTATATAACACATTCATAGAATGTTCTACTTCACGTCACAAGGACTCACAATCTTTCTGTTGGGTGTTTGATTGACGCATTAACTAGGTTTGTCTTAGGTTTTATTATTGCAAAAAATTCATATTGCATTATTGTATCAAAATACTGCCAGCAATAACAAAACAAGAACATGAAATGTCAATGAGCAAGCCGCCTTTCCTAAAAATGGATTACTTTGAAAATAATTTTAGTTTCTTTGAAGGAAAAGGAGAAATGATTATCAGGTTATTATCAAAAACCACTCAACCAGCAAGTGGCTGGGTGGTTTCACAGCAAACATCAAGCCAAAACATATGCTTACATTCATCTAACAATTGAGCCATTTGACTACACAAGGATATGTGAGCAGAATAATAATACAATCATCCAATGTTGACTTCCTTGCAAAGTTTATGCCTTATTTTATGAAAATGTGTCACTAGAATATGATACTTATCATCGAATATTATTTAATTTACGATTTATTTCGATCGGAACGCACATGGGGTCCCGCGCCATTTTCGTCGACGATAAATATGATCGTGTTTCATGAAGAGATAAGGGGTTTCAATGGTCTTTCAAAGCAATAATTTGATGCAAAAATTTGTAGGAAATAATATAAAGCTGGTTCAAATGGCCATCAACCATTTAAAACACCGAAAATACTCACAACTCCGTCCCGACGACCACGCAGCACCGCGCACGCCACACTACTGGCACAATGCCAAAACTGCCGTCACAGCAGAAATGTTTTTTTTCTCGATTGCAATTGTGGAATTATTTATTAAACAGAAGATTATCTTTCCGAAAAACCGACTGATTTCATACACAGATGCATGGAAAATAAAAAAAATCCCGGTAAGTTTATTTGTATTGTTTTGTCGATTTTGACATGCTCCTAGTTTGCAGCCATATTTCGATATGTTCTACAGGGAGTTCAGAATTATTTCAGGACCAATATTTTCCTCATTCATTTTCCCGTCGATCATGAAATTTTTAGAGCGGAACAATTAGTTTCCAGGCGGTCCGAGCGGTTCTCGTGAGAAGGGTGCAAAAATCGGCGTCATTTTTAGAGCCTCGACACCAGCTCAACACAGGACCCTATGGGAGACGGTGAAGCAGCGGGAGCAATTAATAGAGCGCTCTAATTTTAGCTTATTTCCCTGGTGTGTCACCGACTGAGACGGTGCAGGGAGCTGCAGTGTGGTCAGGCTGGGCCCAGGTTGGCATCATGCATCAGCCGCACCCAACCAGAAGCGCAGTCCGACGTCAGAAAGGCTTTGAATAGACGGGAACACTGAACAGCACTTGGCATCAGGAAATAAAACAGCAGCGCAGGGCAGCGTGTTTATTGTTTATAATCGAACTAATCTTTCTGAACAAATGAACGTCATTCGGAGGGCATCATCGAATAAACTGGGGTCTCAGAGCAGCTAGCGTAAGAGCAGTGTAGCCTACAAAAGCCACTTATGTGTATGTCATAAGAGCAAACATATCACAAACAGCGGGTGGAAGTCAGTCCACAGGGGAAAAGAAATGTTCACAAAGCTAGGATGTTCGACTTCCTATCGTTAGCCGAAGCAAAGAATCTGTATCTCCCCAGGCTTCCAGCACGTCGCGACTGCCTACAGCAGCCGACTAGTGGCATGGTGATCAGAAAGCACATAACAAAAATAACAAAAAAAAACAAAGACAGAAACGAAACGAATGCACATGACACCAGCAGCAGAAACCAGGACACTTAATTGTAATGTAAAGGGTCACAACAGTCGCAAACTTTCTTCCCCTGCTACCGGTAGATCCGGCATCGTGACCCGAGTACACGGTGATTCCTGTGCCGGACGAGGTGTGCACCGATAGGCAAATGAGCCCCGAACATCATCGAATATTCATAGCAGGAAGCCCATGGAATGCTGCTTAGCGATAAGAGCACATATGCAATGAATACAGTGTCAAAATTAATCGAACAGTTATTGTTATAAATTGTTCGGTTAGGCAAGCAATGTTTCACGCATCAAATATGCAGATCACCAACCTAGCTGTAATCCAAAAAGGATGACCTGCATTGTGTTAAGTGTCAAAATATTTGATCAGCGATTGAGACAGCTGAAATCCGGCACTACATAATGATGAGTTTCAAAGGGGCCTAAACCGTGCTATCGAGCGCTGAGTGAGCGTTCTAATGATCACAAAACAGGAGGTTACAGTTAGCGGTGACAGAGGAAATTGGGGATTGTTCACGGCCTGTCTGTCTAACTGAGCACCGGAGGAAGATTTATTGCGATACACTAACTCAGAATTAGCGGTTGTCTGCTCTTGGTTATTGAGTTCCTGTTTCAGGATTGGGAACACACCTTCAAACAACTCTGGCACCGGGAACAATAACAATAACAAATATGAATAACGCTAAAATAATAGTACATGAATGACACAAATGCTATATTTGCCAAGATTTAATAACCCCAAAAGATGATAAAATAATAGACAATCTTTGTCTGGACGAAATAGGAGGAAGGAGACGGAACACCTGTTGTTTTTTTCTTCCTTCTTAGAATATTTATCGTCACTTCAAAACAATAGCTACGAGCAAATGAATAATAGAATACACTAAAAAGATTATTAAAACGATGCAGCATAAAACCAAGCATTCGAAAGCAAAGCACGCATGTCATGTAACCACAGAATATACGTTGGTCTTTCTGTGGAACAGCCAGGTTACATAAGACAATTTTAGCATGAAAATACTGATGAAATGGAACGCAAACGCTTACAATCATTCACCCTCACAAACAAATCCTCTTTTGGACCTAAAGAAATCAACCACAACCTGAGTTAGCACGCAAACTCGCTCGTTGCCGGACCTAGAAAGACCGATAACATAGAAGAGCGTTCCTTAATGTTAATTGTAAATGCTAAAAAAAAGACAACGTCAACCAAAAGTGAGGCAGGTGGCATGTCGCACGATGTGACCCACCAACTGCCACCCTCAGTGGTCAACAGTTCTGTGAGTCTTGACTCATGAGGAGGCCGCTAATTCGAAACCTATTTTCTATATTATTGGACTCAAACATTGAGAGAAGCAAGCAGACACCGATGACATCATTGCTGACGTCTCATGAAACGGCTAAATTAGGCACAAAATGAAACCTATCCTCAAAGGACCGCACATCCTGCAAGGAAGTACACATAAGACCCAACACATACATAAGCGTGACCATTGTGATACCAGGAAAAACGCACGCCAAAAAAGCATGCCCTTGGTGGAAAAATCAAGGTCCATTGGCGACATCAAATGAACCGCAAATCTACCAAAAATGCACGGAGAAACCTATTTTAAAAACGTAGTAAATGTATGACGCCATCGTTACAAAGCTCCGGGAACTATCAGGAATGCTGGCGAAACTGACGCCTTTTCCTCGAAAATACTTTGAGCGCCTCAGCATTCAGCAAGGATATAAGCGCATTTCCGTATCGGTACCTGGAACTCCGCAAGTACATGGGCACATTCGCATTACGTCGACTCGATTCATTCAACGAAGAACGTGCAAATGCGACACATCTATCGAATATCTATGGCAAACATAGGAATAGAAGTGGTTTGAATCCTACCCTAAAATTTTACTAGAAGATTCCATAGCCAAGCAGTTGCCATACTTCAAACGTTAAAAAAACGTTGAGAGCTTCATCAAAGCAGCAACTCGCAAAAGAAAAATGGGCTTCTTTCAACAATGCATTGCTTGTTAGCTCCATGCCGATTCTTTCAACCGACTACAAATGCGGAAAGGTACAGGTCTCGCGGGTTTTAACGGTAGGTTTTGCACATAGAAAATTTAGTGTACTTCAGGCTATATCTTCGTCGTCTTAAGCTTTTAAGTGTTGAAGATGCTATCGACTTGTTGGGTAACAAGCCGGCCATGATCGTGTAAAATGGCTTCATCGTAGATCGATTAGTTTCTGAGATATTACCGGAAATGTAAAAGTGCAAAACCTACCGCTTAATCTCGCGAGACCTGTACATGATTATGCGATGTTATGTGGGCAAAATGCGTGGCTCGAATGAAAGACGGCCAATGCGAGCCTCCTAGACCATTTAGTACCACAAACACACACACAAAAATATCTGAATTAGGTGCTGGCAACCATCCACCGATATTTTCAACCGTAAAATATGATCGGACCCTGTAAAACCATCAAGGTCCATGGGCGTGTCGATGGGTTGGGCCAAACATAAGTGCTCGTAATTCCACTGGCATTTTTATAATTCACTTCACAAGGCCTACCGACCAGCAGCTGGTAAAAAGCGATCACGGGCTTAGCGAAACCACAAAACCAGTCCCATGTCGACTACGCTACAACGAAGCAGCGGCGGCAGTCGGGCAGCAGGTTTGGGCATTGTCTCAGCAGGTCCGGAAATGCCTCCCCGGTCCATGCCAGCACGCTATGATACATGGCAGCTGAGTGACAAGTGGACGGACTGCACCGTGCCACCGGAGTGCCGAGTTTGGTCGATTGGACACCAGGCGGCACCACCAGTGCGGGACACAGCGGAGAAGGGGGCGTGAAGCATTGAAGGAGTATTGGAGGAGTACATAGTTGGATGCGGAGTGTTTGGAGGAGGAGTATAACGGCGTAGAGTACTGGAGTTGGTAAAGGGGCCGAAGGCGAATTTAAGGGGCGCCATTGCCAGGCGACCCATATGACTGGGTACGAATGTACCGGATGGTGTCCACTCACCACCTCGATTGGTGAAATGTGAATGACAACTGTTTGACAGTGAATGGACTGGATACTTGATGAAGGCACACCGTGGTTTGCGGTAAAACTGACTGGGTTTTATGTAGGTGTGAGCAGCTGCCCAGCATCCGGATATCGGCTCAAAATTAGGGTAAAAAAATAAGAAAGTGGGCTTGACATTGCTGTACACCTGTCACAGCTATCGTTTGAAACTGATCTTTGAATGTTTTCTGCATACTGAACAATGATCTACGGTTCATTTAGCATCTAATGTATCCGTAGATGGGCCAACAATGTTATTGAGGGGTTCACCTATGACCCCCACAACGATCCATAGCTAATCGCATAATTTGACCCCACAACGGCTCACTAATTTTGGCATCGTCAATCGGTGTGTGGTGTATCAATAACAAAAATGTGCGACTGCTGCACGAAAGAGGAGATCACAGAAAAGCCATGGTCAGTCTTCGAATCCCAATGAATGACTTGATTATAAACGTGCCTCTCGTCACACTCACACGGCAGCAGAGGCGCCGGCCAACTCACCTGGTGCGGGGTATCCGTGCGCCGAGTCCATCCGGCGGTGTCTCTCCGGCCAGAGCCCGTGGCCGTTCCTGGTCCGATCCATAGTCACGCAGTTCGCGGCACCGCTCTCACAAACACCGTACACACACTGGTCTGTTGGCAAGTGTTACACCTCTTGGCGGTGGGTGCCAACAAAGATCATGTTCCGTTTCTCGTTCAGTTCTTTACCGCCGAGGGAAAGAACTGCTCACTGCTGGCATCTAACGGCCGGGTGGCGAACTTTCACTTGGAGTTAGTTCTCCAGGTGGCAGCAGCTTATCTTGTCAAGCACATGCAATCATAGATAAGGTCCTTTGTTGATTGCACACCCAGCGATACACTGAAACAGAAACTTCATTGTTCAACAATGCCATGTGCAAAGCAAAACAGGCAATGAAAATACATCTACATTTGTCAATTGTGACAGGGGCAGGGCACACACGACATGTAGGTAAATCCTAGGGTGCTAATTGAAAATGGGGCCCTGATTATAAGAACAAAGTAACAAGTGAAGACACCAATCTCAAATTCCAATAGGTTTGACCCTCCAGCACAAAAGCATGATAGATCTCCCTGCAACAAAAATCAGTTATTGGGTGATGTACAAAACACCTCTCTCTGAATTCCAAATGACATCATCACACTGAATTATGAAATGACCACTGCCATAAAAACTCTGGAAGCACACACAAGAATAGCTAGGTGTCTGAAATCCATGTAAATGAACATCACTTTGAGAATAATATAATGCTCAGGAGTCAGGTGAGGCTCACAAGGCAAGGCCCAAAGGTGCAGCTCAGCATTGAGTCTACCCTCACTGATGACTGAATTGGATGCTGGTCCTAACATTAACATAAAAGGAAGGAAACAAGTCATGATTGTCTTAGATTAAGATAAAATGAGCACCAAATGCCAACACATTTAGAATACATTAAATTCATGCTGTAGAGTGGCAAAAAAAAACCACAGGTTCTGGCATTTACTTTCATCTTTCATTTTCCTTCATTACTTTCCAGACCAAGGGAATCATAATCTCACATTTGATCATTCCTTTGTTCTCCTAGCAGGTTAGCAGTTCCTTACTATAATATGCTTATAATTTATAAGGCTATAAATTATAATATACTTATAATTTATTTTTATATGGCTGTTTTTTTATAATACACTTGTAATTTGTAGGTTTAGGTGAAGGCTAAGCCTTGGACTGTAAGCATAGATCCTGAATTGCTCATTCTTCAGCCATTCCTGACTCATGACTAAAAAGCTTTTGCTTTTTGCTCAATCTATCTAAAAGGCCTGCCAAATTTCAATCAACCTATGCTAATTCACTTCAGTCTCCATGACCAAAACTGGCAAAACTTGAACTTGGCTGGTAGCTTGACCTACCAGGTAGTAATTAGCCAGTAAGAAGAGAGCTACCTATCTTTGAGAGTTAAAAACCAGCTGCTTGATATATTTAGCATAAGGACACATAAAATATCAATTATTAACTAAAGACTGTCTTAATTAATCTTCATTGCAAATTTATCCAGTCCCACAAACTCAAACTAACCCAGACTAGTATAGTAAGGTGGCAAGTTGGTGAATTAAATAGGCTGAAATAGAAATGCAAAATAAAACAGAAGTACATATGCACCTCTCTAATGCCCTATTGATTTGCAATAAGAAACAAAGGAAAAGAAAAATAGAACATTTTGAACTGTAAGATAAATTGATTTGAATGTCCTGAATAAGAAGAAAATTACAATCAAATGATATTTTGTGTAAAGATATTGAAGGAAACTTAATGCTTACAGTTGAACTTTGGCAAAGCTAGATAAATCCCGGCCCTGTTCAAGTGTATGCAACTCTGCAGCGTCCCAGGCTCCCAAGGTAAAAAAGGCGGGGTTTAGCTGGTGCGCCACACAGATGGCAGTTCCTACTATCCTGGGCCCCTGCAAGACTAACCCCGGTCCCCGCGTTTGATGTCTCTTGAACGACAAAGATTCTGCATCATCCGACCAATCCCGTTCAAGGTCAGGGCGCCTCAGCTGAGGTTATGAAACGTGATTGGCCTGACGCCGCAAAATTTTTGACGTCCGAGAGACATCGAACACGGGGTAAAATTCTTCAGGCTGTTTTATGTTTACCAATGCAATCATAACAAGCTAGGGTAGCCAGTAGGAGGTACCTACCTACCTATCTACGCCGCCGCGCCACCAGGGTTACCTTCATATTAATTTATTAAAATAAAATTTCAGGCTAACAAAAAAGGTCACTAAAAACTGCTAGAAATCAAGTTTGAAATAATTAAAATCTAATACTAATTGAAATGAAGCCATCAGGGTTGTGCTCGACTCAAAAAAAATTTGCCGACTCGACTCATCATTCAACTTCAGAAAGCCCTGACTCAACTCTGACTCAAACAAGGAGCTGATTTTTTTTCCCTTGACTCGACTCATGACTCAAGCGGCTCAATGAAAATATGAGTTGACTCAAACTTGACTCAAATTTTTTGTTGAGTCAAGTGTGTTGACTCAAAATTGACTCAGATAAAAAAGTTGTTGAGCGGGGGGGGGGGGGTTTAAAAAAAATCCGGCAGCAGGGCGATGCCTAAGTTGTTAAGCGGGGGAGAATGAAAAACTTATATATTGTTTCTAGAAAGATGAGTCAGCTGACTCATGTTCCTAAATGTTTTTGACTCAACTCGATGTCAAAAGTTATTTTACTGACTCAACTCTGACTCAACTCAACACCTTAATATTTTTGTCTGACTCAACTCTGACTCAACTCAACAGCTCAACATTTTATCTGACTCGACTCAAACCTGACTCATCTGAGTCAGAGTTGAGTCAAATCTCTGACTCGACTCATGAGTCAAGCACAACCCTGGAAGCCATATTTATGTTCAAACTAACAAAATTGAAATACGGTAGTCGTAAAGCAGGCATCACACTATAGGTACCTAAATCTCGGTATACCAGTCCCTCACTCTGCAGCGCCTCATAAATCAAATCCTTCATTCATGATGAAGTACTTCTGTCAAAACATGAAATGGTCAATGTCAATATTACCTTAAAATACCAATATTGCCAACGCTGCCAATATTGCCAATATTCAAGGTCACACATCACTCACAACTCTTTGCTCTTCGCCATAAATGGCGAGCCAACGACAAATCGCTGCATGACCTTGAAATAAAGTCCTTAAAGTACTGCTATAGTATTAATACCATACGCTGCTGTCTAAAACAATAAACAAGAAAAAGATGGGGGAGGGGGTAAGATCAAACCTAGACAGACTGCCCAGTAAATATGCCGACGTCGGCCCGACGTCGGGCCGAGGCTCGGCCCGACGTCGGCCCAACGTCGGTTCAACCTCGGCCAGACATCGGCTGGACGTCGGATATGCCCGCATGTTCCGACGTCCAGCCGAAGTCCAGCCGACGTCGAGCCGACGTCGGGCCGAGATCGTTTGCCGAGGTTGACGAGATCTTTTGTCGTTGGACCGACGGGGCCGACGTCGGCATGTTTATTGGGACAACGCGCCAAAAATATCAACCGGCGGCGGGATTCGAGCCCCCCAGTCGCCGACGTCGGGATGTATACTGGGACAACACCCCAAAAGCATCAGCCGGCGATGGGATTCGAACCCCATGTCGTTCGAACGCGAAGTTAGTGCGCTAACCACCACACCACGCAGCCAGCTAGCGACTTTGGTTTGTTTTGTTGGGTTATGCCCTTTCGGTCTGACAAGACCATTTCAGAGCCGGAAGGATCATAGGATGGAGACATTGGTCTTCTTGGCGAGCACCCTGGGTCCAGTTCATAATAGAGTCCCTGGTCCCATTGCTCTTACGTGACACTTATTGGAAAGGGCGACCCCACAATGGATTCATATAGCCACTCTTACACACCTGCACCAACGTTTCCCAAAGTGTCCCTTTGATAAGTGGCACTTTGGCAAAGTGACACTTGCCGACTGGCCTTTCTATATGAACTGGGCCCGGCCCTGGTGAGTTGCCGGGGCTGAGCCTGACCAAAGGATAGGCCGAGCAGCCCCCAAGCACTCACCGCACCCGGCTACGGGCGAGCTCGGCTTACGGGCAATCCCAAATGGGATAAAGTTTCCCGTCCAGTCCGGATCAGGGGGAGATTTGAGTGGAGGAAGATTTGAGTTTCCTGAGGATATTTTGAATACAGGAGCTCTTTATGAAACGTGAAACATGTATTTTATATTATTTTAACGGTCAAAACAGCGGCCGATGTCGGTCCGACGTCGTCCCGACGTCGGTCCGACGTCGGCTGGACCTCAGCAATTGATCTCGGTCCGACGTCGGCCCGACGTCGGCTGGACCTCGGCTGGACGTCGGAACATGCGGGCATATCCGACATCCAGCCGACGTCGTGCCGAGGTTGGACCGACGTCGGGCCGACGTCGGCATGCCGATGCCGAGTTGCCGACGTCACCCCGACGTCGGCCGACGTCGGGCCGACGTCGGCACGGGTGGAGAATGTTTGAAAAAGTTACCCCGGCCGGCGACCGAAAGTCAGAAAGACGATGATGGTCAAATATTTGTCAACGGTTATCAACAAACCCCTATTCTGTGGCATAGAATAATGGATGTCTGCCGTTTGTACGTTTTTAGGGAAAACTGCTGCACGCAGGTGCGGAAGATTTCGTAATTGTAACTACAATTTTGCAACACTCCTTAAAATTTCGGACGCATGTCACCTAGTGATAGGTCAGGTCATCAGGTCAAATTTGCTGGATGGTCGTGCTAAAAATGCCATCATGCCCTTTGCAAAGCTTATTCCGTGGAAGTTGCAACCTTCCCACACAAAACAAAATGTCAAATATGACCGTTTTGACCCTCTTATTGATTTGAGCTCGCACCTGAAATATTATTCGCGACCGAGCCTTAAACGAGTAATCGAATGTTTTGATTGCAGTGTTTAAGCTCCGTTATGTTCATGAAGTGTGAGAAAAGTTGTCGGAGAACGCTAAAATCAGAAAAATTTGTCTTTTGATGTTCTATGGTGATTTTATAATTGAGCTTGCCTAAAACATGACCAGATTTCTCTGATCACGTTTGTCGCTCTTTCAAACGTCGTTCCGCTTCTCGCCTCGTAGCCCAGTAGCCGAGTTAAAAGAAGCGTGAAAAGCCCACCTCTCGAGTCTCGACTCAACGTGTTACGATAAGGCCATCACCCTGGCGCGGGTTAAGTTGGGGGAGCCTTGAGCCCCAGCAGCTCGCCCTTCTATCTCACTGATATTACCCTCGTCCTCGTCCTGTCTTGTGATTTTATTACAGTGCCATCTTACGATAACGGCCCTTAAATATGATTTACTTCTGTTTGATGAAACATGTCGGGCTCCGCGATGAAAAGACTTAAAAACATAGAAGCTCCAAAATGAAAATAAAGTACATTTTCAAGAACTTTTCAAGGTAGATAAGAATAATGAGAGACGCTTTTATAGATGGCAGTTTTTTCGTATGGAGATAGCTTTTAGGATTTACAAAAGTGGAAAAAGTTACCCCGGCCGCGCCGGGGTCGGCTGAAAGTTACCCCGGCCACGGCCGGGGTGGCCGGGGCAGGTTCTCCACCCATGGACGTCGGCATGTTAACTGGGTGGTGTTTGATTCATCTGTGATTGAATCGATTGGATTGAATCAAACAAAATTTGTTGAATCAAAAAGGTTTGATTCACCGTCAGGATTGTTTGATTCACAAGCCATGATTGAATCAAACGCATTGGGAATCAGGGTTGATTAAATCAAAAAAATTAAAGATTCATGAACTTTAAAAAAATTGAAGTGAACGAACATAGCTCATTATCAACAAATATTAACACTACTGCCATTACATGACAACAAAAAAAAAAACACAACAAATACAATACTATCCCTGGATATTTTGTATATTTTATTTTTCAATTGAATCAAAAAAGAATCATTCAAAAAAATTGGCTGAATCAAACGTGAATCATTCTGGTATGGCCACAGGGGAGCAATGCCGCTTGAACCCTATTGGCCGTAGTGTCTAACGGTGGCGGCCATATTGCGCAGACCAAGAAACGGCTGCCGCCTGTGTTGAGGAATAGGGAATTCGGGACCTCGATTTACATTTTACGTTTGCGGCCGCCGCATCCGTTACGTTCAAGTTATGTAGATACGGAACCCGGCATCTTACGCAGAATTGAGTGGGGAACACGATCGTATCTTCAGAATTCCTCAAATTCACTCGCCGGACCTACATTTGCCCCGGCCGAGGGGGTTGATTGAACCCATGCCTCGCTAATGCGCCGCTAATTAAACTAGAATTAAGCGGTAAATTGGTCGTTTGCGACAAAGGATAATGCAGAGTGACTGGTAGGAACCCACTGTAAAGGTCCCGGGTCAACCGGTGACCTCTGAGGTCAGGTCAAGTGATCTAAGGCACGGGTTCGGTTTTTGGTAAATAACTTCTCGCCAAAAATGGCCGTAGAGCCGCGATTTTGGCATCATCGTGTTCAGCTAGCTCAGGCACATCGAGTGATATACTTTTTGTTCGGGTCAGGTCAACTTAGGGTGTTGACCTCAGGTCAAGGTCAGGTCAGCACCGCCAGGTCACGAAGTTGGTCGAAAGAGGTCATGTCGCATATCATTCGATTCGGCAGGTCTTCCTGAGTCCATTGGTGGCTTTCCCGACTCGCTAGCTCAATTTGATCGGGAGTTATTGAAGAAAAACTGTGACCCTTGTGACGTCACAAATGACGTCACGCAAGGGCAACAATGCAAATATGAAGCATAGAACCTTGCAAGGAGTGCATGAAATCATTATTTTATATGCTTGAGATAGTTTCAGATCATTCTCGGCGCCAAAATAGCAATTTTCATATTTCCCCATTGACTTATAAGGGCTTAACGTATTAGTTCCTTGTATCTGAGAATTTTTTAGGATTTCATCTTATTTTCCACTCAATTCTGCGTAAGATGCCGGGTTCCGTGTCCACATAGCTTGAACGTAACGGATGCAGCGACCGCAAACGTAAATCGAAGTCCCGAATTCCCTATTCCCCAACACAGTCGGCGGCCGCTTCCTGGTCTGCGCAACATGGCGGCACCGTTGGACACCATCTGGCGGCCGATGCGCATTCCACATTATAGAATTCAGTGGGTATGGCACTAGGCCGACCGAGCAATAAAAAAGAACTTTTAAATAATTTTAATGTTTTTTGATTCTCTGAATCAAAAGGAATCGATTCACCAATGTTTTGAAGGAATCAAATGGTTATTGAATCAAACAAAAATCAAATGAATCAATGATTGAATCGATCCAAAAAAGGTGAATAAAAAAACAGTCTGAACCTAGACTTTACTTACAACATAACGAAAATTTATGGAGCACATAACTACCAGCAAATCGTCTCTTCTGTGAAGAACGAGCAAACATGTACATACCTAATAGCGAGCCTTACGATCCTCGTACACGCACAACTCAGCGTTGGTTCACCTTGATGTCCCGAGGTGACCTTGTAACAACTGACCAGACCCAGTCTTACCCGGAATGACCTGACACCAGAGGTGACCCCTTTGACCTGGCCTGACTCAACACCAGACGTGGCCGCTTTGACCTGTCCCATGTGACCACTGATCATACGCGTCACGCGACCTGATGTGACTTGGCCTGACCCAGCGTGACCTATGAGACCTGAAATAACCCAATGTAACCCCTGTTACCTGGCCTCAGGCCTGACCCAGCGTGATCGGAGAGGACCCCTGTGAACTGGCCTACGCAATAACCCGTGACCAGAGCGTGAACGTTTGACCGGAGGTGAGGGTGACCTGGCCTGACCAAGCGGGGCCAGTGGCTAACCCTGTGACCTGGTCTGACCCAGCAGGACCGGTTGATAGCTCTGTGACCTGGTCTGACCCAGCGGGACCGGTTGTTACCCCCCTGACCTGGTCGTCTGACTCAGCGTGACTGGAGGTGACCCCTATGACCTGGCCTGACCCAGCGTACAAACTGTGATGAGTCCTGTGACCTGGCCTCACTGATCGTGCCCATTGGCGACACCTTTGATCCAGCGTGAATCCTGTGATCTCAACTGTCCCCCTTTTGAACAAAATTGCTGACCCAAACTGACCCTTTACAAAAAAAAAAAACGAATTCACGACATCGCGTGCATAACACTTATACTGATCGGAGTTGATAGCGACTAGTGAGCAGGCATCGGTAAAATCCTTTTTGAAAGGATTGCATTCCCAATCCACATTCCTAGTGCCGAAGTGGATTGCATTCCGACCAGCAATCCCCTTTTTCACTTGGATTGTGATCAAATCCGCAATCCTTTTTTGCAATCCTGTTGTATTATGATGTGCACTATTGGATCTGGGGGAGGGAGGGGGCATAGGGCCGTGCCTCCATCCCCAAATCACCCATTTCTAGTACCTAGTCTTGCGAGTAATTCCTATCTAAGGCACAGGTATTTTATGGGAAATATTTTTTGCCTCAAACACCCCCACATTTAAACCTCTACCCAACCAGTTTTTTATATTTTTAAAACTCGCCCTCAAATACGTAATTTTGCCCTTCCTATGCAGTTCATCAGCGTACATTATTTTGAGCGTTTAAATTAAAAGCGTTTAAATTATTTCAAGTTTCGATGTAAAGCCCTTGATAGCAAAACACATTAAGCCGATCAAGCCGATCTCATAATTTTCAATCGCAACAAACCATTTCAAAGCACTAATCAAACACAATTTGGATTGGATTGCAAAAATTGGAAGTATGATGCAATCCAATCCGCAATCAAATCCTGTTTTTTGGAATGGATTTCAAATCCAGGTGCAATCCACCAAAAAGGAATGCAATCAGGATTTTGCAATCCTGCAATCACAATCCTACCGATGCCTGCTAGTGAGTGAGTGTCATGTGCCGTAAAAGTGCAAACTCACGTCATAGACTTAATCCGCGCGCGGACCGGAGTGTTTGGCCCACCCTCCACCCTCACCCCTTGCAGTTTTCGCATATATCAAAAATGACAACGCGGAGACTCACCATTTTTTACACAAATGTCAGTGCCTCTTTTCTGCACATGTTGTGAAAATATCAACCCAGGTCGCTCAAGGTCAGGTCACCAGGTCACTCCAAGTGACCCCACCTCAGAGAAAGTTAGAATGCTCGCCATAGCTACACCTACGGAATGCTCGCTTTGAAGCTCGGCAGAGATTGATAAGAGTAACAGTAGGGTAACTGTGGGGAAAACGCACCCCTGGGTTAAACGCCTCCCCTAAAAAAATCGTATTTCTTATCGACGGATAGGTGTTTTATACTGTCTTTCAGAACAGTCAGCTGCTTGTTTACGTAGGTCTCTATTTCCGGTTCTGCGTCTTGAGGAGCAGCGTGGGTAGGTGCTGATGTTGGTTTTGGGTGTTGTTTTTGTTGTTTTTACAGAAGATTCCTAATATTTTGATGCCCTCTTTATATCACAAAACTTGCTATTGTGCACATCGCTAAAAACTGCGTTTTATTGTCATTCTGTTGAATTTATTATGCTGCGGCGTTAGTGGCGCGTTTTTTGTCAATATTTTGTTGACCGGAAATGGAGCGGATGGGGAAAGACGCCTACTCGATGCATGGGGCAAGACGCCCCCAGTTTTCTGAAAGGGGGCGTTTTGCACGGTGGTGAGAGTGCAGGGTAGCGCCTTGTAGGTGGGTGCCGAAAAGGCCTCTCCGTGTCCTTTTTTGCTGATATATCCTAAACGACTGCAGGTATCGTCACCAAACTTTCAGGACTCCTCCGGGCATCCATTTTACACATTGCAACAAAATTTTATTCCAAAGGCTATGATAGGTTGACCACAAATGACGTCAGAATGACGTCAAGTTCTGCCATGTTCATCATGTTCTGTTGCTGGATGGGGTGGGGGCGCTTTGCACATAGGTGTGGGCGTATTACCCAGGGTGTGGGGCAAAACGCCCTTTTGTAAGGGTATGCGAAAACCTTTTTGGAGAGTTAAATACCACACGCAGGTGTCTTTTCTTGGTCTCAAAGCGTAGTAAAAAGAATGAGCTACATGATGGTGCCCAAAGGTTTGAGTAATCTGTGTTAGGTTGAGTGTCAGAAGGTTTCGCGCTTAATGGGGGCGTTTTTGACCTATTCACCCTATGTACAAAATGTATACTCGTACATATGTCGGAATTTTTGTATCGGTGACCTAAGGTCAGGTCAATTTTGCGCCATCTCCATTATGAGTCAGTGGGAGAAATTTGAAACGCACCTCTTTTGGACGAACGTCATTCATAACAATCTCAAACACTTCATTACAGATAAACTTGACACAGTGTATCTGAAAATTGCACCAATGACCCCTTCTTATGTCCCTGAGGTCATCTCAGGTCATGAAAGTTCCCACTCCCCAGCAACATCCCCAACAACTTTGGCAAGTAACTTTTCGCAGAGACATTGCTGCAGGGCAATGATGTGTTCCTTAGATGTGTTCAGGTCCACCTTATGAGGCTACATTTTGAAAATGGCCTATTTAGGGTCAAATTATAGTTAATTCATTCGACGCATCTCGATAAGAAGAACACGAAGCTGGCAAAAATAATGTGACTTCTTGAGTCAAAGCTGTTACCGAAAGACATGTTTTGTAAAAACGGCTTTTCCGAGTTTGTGCTCTCCGGAGGTTAAACCGTTGATATAAGGTCAGATCTGAGGACATTCCACAGAAAAAGCGTTAAAAGGGCTATTGAATGCGCTTTCTGCGTCGCTGTAGCTCTACTCGTACTGGCTTCCGAGTTATGTGCCAATTTGTAAAAAAAAGTGTTAAAGTATGCAAAATTTGATCTATGATGACCTCTAGTAGCCTGATCTTTAACCTGACCTGAAAAATGGCAAGTACTATCGTCATGATTTTTGACGCTCTTTCGAATACCGCTTACTTCGTGTCGCTACCGTGCTACGTGGCCCAGGAGCCGAGTTAGAGGGGGGCGTTCTTCTAACCCCAGGCCCGGTGCAGTTTGCGCCGAGCACCGGCCCGGTGCGGGCGAACATATTGTTCAAAACGGAGTGCGAATCTAGCAAAAGCAACTAAATTTGGCCGCCACGGACTCGGTCCCTGCGCTTTACCTATCTTGGTGACTGGGCGTCTGATCAGCAAGGGGAAACTCCATCGTGCATGGGATTGTGCGGGCTATCGAATGGTGTGCGGGCGGTGCAAAGGGTTGCGCGTGCCACGTGCACCAGTAATGGAGGTTGAAGCCAATTCAAAAATTGTTGTTTTGTATGTTTTAGAATTGATGCAGTTTCTTAGTGACAGATGGAGCGAATTGAAGCGTCCTTTCGCAAAGTAACTGCACCGTCGCTCATGAAAAAATAATGAAATGCCAAGTGATTGATATCAATGTGTTACTTACAAAATTACAAATCACTGGGGAAATGGTATTTGTATTGATGTTCGGGGAGAGGCTAAGGTCCAACGGGGACTTTCCCTCAACCAGTGTTTGCAGGTTGCAGGCACAGTCACCTGGTGAGGATGATAGCCAGCCCGGAAAGGGAATAATAAGGTTAATGTGGATGGGTCTGTCCTGAGAATGGCAGGGACGAATGATGACGGTTGTTGCAGTTTGTAAGTCACCAAACTCACGTCGTTTTGTCCTTATTCATTTAAAACGGGACGAACGAAGATGAAGAGGAATAACTACAAAGTAAGGAAGGTCATCAAGAGAAAATAAACTTAGTCATAGCCATTTAACCATACATACATGTGCATCACGTATTTTATCTCAATAACAGTAAACTATTTAACTTCCATATAGACACCTCGACTAAAGATCTGTCCCTTTCCCACACGCGGTCGCTGAGATGACCTTTGAGAGCGGGTCAGTTTGCTCGGTCGTCCGCCGGGCGGCGCCGCAGTCGAGGGCAGTGTTTTATAAGTGCGGCCGGTCGGGGCCGGCGGCCAGTCCCTGACAGACATCATGGTGCGGTGGTGGACGGTACCCGTGGCGCTGGTACTTCTGACCGGTGAGTGGCTCCAAGGTGACCCCGAGGTCACGGCACACCCCGCGGCGCTGACCCTGCACGCACCGATCACGTGACACTCTCCGAGCGAGCGACACGCCCTGTGTTGACATGGTTCTGGAGAGGCCTATCAATTAAAAGGGCTTCTGAGTGTTGAGAGAAATGAGATTTTCAAACACTAACATAATTATATTAGCTAATTATTGACTCGTTTAACTAAGGAATTACTGAACCCGGAGATGCCCCATGGCAAGCAACCGCAAAAAAAAATTATTTGAAGCTTTAATTTCATGAGAAATCAAAATGCTAAATTTAAGGTAACGTGTTCAAAGAATTTTATTGAAAATTTATGAAGTTACTCTAATGAATCGTAATATTAAAAACGCATTAAAACATATTATTTTTCAAAAATACCCGGCAAATTGAAAAAAAACTAACGGACCGAACACATAAAGCAACAATCAGGTAAATGATGTGATAAAAGCAATCTTATTTTTTTTTTGTCGCGTGATACCTTTTTAGCTTCAGGGAAGCAGGCCTATGACAAGTTCTAAAGCCTATTTAGAAGCAGTCAATTTATAGTAATCCATCAATTTTAAATGTCATCTGAAGCACAATTTGTGGAGATAAAGCAGCCTTTTTATATCAAAATCACAGATAAACGTTTCACATTTGTTATACTTAGGCGGAATGCTTGCTAATCCGGAAATTTCTCCTCATTATTTTGCTTGAAAAATAAAAGGATATTTATTATTCGGTTTTATTTTATTTGACTTGTACGGGCAAATTCAAAATCATTTTCTGCTGCAGCCGGTGGCCCGGTAAAAACTTATTTTGTATGTTAAATATGATAATGATTTTTCATGTCATTTAAGCGACTCAAAAGAACTGGAAATGGTCGAAGACGAGTGTTAGAAACGACAAGTCGCCTGCTACGTCTATCTTATTTTGTTTTATTTTTATCGCAAAAGTCGATTCCGAGCCTCGCAAGCTAACCGAAAGAAAATAAGCCGGTGGAATATAATATAGCCCACCCTAACTTAGATATTTCGATTCAGTAGTTAGTTTGTTTTTGCGTGCCTAGTTAAACTTATGGAGACTATAAAAAGTAAAGAATGCCGCAAACCGGTAATTTTTATGTTGGCGAAACTATCCTCACGACTTAAGAAATATTTAAGTTATTACAAGTGAAAAACATTTCTTAGACCCATCAGGCGCGGATACAAGGGGGGCCATGGGGGCCATGCCCCCCCCCCTTGGCCGATTTTTTTCAAAAATAAAATAAAAAGTTAAAAAGCTGAAAAGGGGGCCTCCTGAAAATAAAGTGGCTATTCATGTTGAGATGTTGCCTGAACAGCTAGATAAGCTCAATAGACGCAGTTTTTTTTTGGGGGGGGCCAACAAGTGGGAAGATGGGGCCTCCAACAGGTGGGATTATGGGGCCTCCTGGTTTCTAATGGCCCCTCCCTTGGAGATTTTCTGGATCCGCCCCTGAGACCCATCCTGCAAAAAAGTTCCACATAACCCTCACAACGGCTAAATAGATAATATAAATAATAAAATAACAACGGCTAAACTGCTGCGCTTTTACTACTCTGGATCCGTCCCGACTACCTATCAAACGGGGCCTCCTTTCTAAACAACCTGCATATATTGGATCACTTCCAGCCCTAACCAGTATCACTCCAAATCCTGGCCACGCTCGCCACATTCACCTCATTAAAATGGAGCATCTTGGCCGCGTGGGCAGCCGCCCACCGCCCTGCGGCCGCTCTCCACCACCGCCGCCGCAGCTCCCGGTCACAGCTGCGCGGCCGGCCGAGCTGCCGCAGCCCGCGGCCGGCCTCCGTAGGCTCCCTCGGCGCTGAGAGGCCGGCGCACGCTCCGTTCGACCTAACTGTAGCGGTGGCCGTGTGTTCCCGTTACATCAGTGGTGGAGCCGTGCCGCGGGCGGTCCTCTGGTCACTGGGACGGTCGCTGCGGTCGCTGGGCAGTTGGTGGTCACTGGTTGGTCACTGGCGGTCAGTGGTCACTGGGTGGCCTCTGGACAGCCAGTGGTCACTAGACGGTCACTGCACTGGACGGTCCGTGGTCACTGGACGGAAACCAAGTCGCCACTGCGTGGTCCACAGAATCCACAGTGGTTTGTATGGATAATCAAAAGTTAGGCATGGGTAGCTTATGGGAGCGTATGCCAGTCGCGCATCATACCGGTCGTCGACGGTCGCCGGAGAACAGTTCTTGGTTTTCCCGTGACCCGCTGAGATTATCCACAGAGAGTAATGTAGTCTAAAGCTAGAAGTCCGTGCACTGTAGGTCCGTCAATATTTGGCGAATAGTTGGTGACAGGATGGTACCCTGCTGACCCCTGGAGAAGTCGGTCATCAGATAAATGACTGACAGTGTTATTGATTCGCCACCTTGAGCCTATGCCAGTCATCAGGGGCCAATCTTCAGGTCACCCGTATTTGGCAGTCATGAAAATGTAGAAGGCATGACATTCCTTGACTGTCTGAGGATTGCTTCGTGTCAAATGAATTAATTTTTATATCGTTTCAGGCCCAGTCACCTACCGTGATTTAGAGCTATGTAGAGTTCCTCCCCTGCGAACTAATCGGCGCTGTCAGAAAACACCGAGGTTAGATACGCATGCATGACAAATGCTCAATTCATGATGTCCAATGTCTTGGGAACTTAAAAACCATGCAATTGCCATGTTTTTACGTTTGTTGCAGTATTCCTTTTAAATTACCAAGAAAGAAATGGGATCAAAACGAAACCATAAAACATACTATAAAAACATTTCTGTCGGCTGCTTAATCTAATGTCGAAATAAATCGTCATCAAATATACCAAAAAAACTTTCACTAGCCGCAAGCTATTTACTCTTCTTCAGAACCCGTTCTGTATTGCACACATCATGACATCAGTCTCATTCCTCACTTTTCTGTCACCAGACCAAAATCCCAATGAAGGTCTCAACTCTCAATGGAGCACGGACAGCGGTGGTGCACCGGGCGATTCCTGGCCCGGGGTGTGGATCAGATCTGCCCCCCCCCCCGCACGTCGGTCGGGGGGGATTTACGGTCGGCCAGAAAACCGGCTGGTCCACCGCGCTCCGGCGCCAGAAATCGGCCCAGCGGCTGCATTCACGTCTCCCGTTTCGTAACGCTATCGCTATCGAAAGCTGACTTTCGGAAGGTCACGAAACCCACGAATGTAGCCAGTGGCTGCGCTGCCCAGTCGATCGTGAAATTTCAATCAAATAGCATGGATGTACCGCTGAACTGGAGACTTCGATATACAGAACTTGTACCCTCACCACTGAGCGAGAGCTTCATGAATGTTGGAAGGTACGCAAACCGGCAGCATAAAACCCAAATAAATGAACAGAATTTATTTTCCAATCGCGCTCGGGTTTTCCCCACGCCTACATAAACGGCGGATCAGAAGCCTACAGTTAGCTCAATGCAAATCTGTCATTTTAGCCACGCCTTTTCCCTGGAGTTTTCCTTTCTTCTGACCCAGCATCGCTGCAGATTGGAATTGAAAGACTTAGGAATAGGAAAATGAAAGGATGGCGAGCAGAGCCGCTTTGTCAAAGTCTGAGGAGACACTCAAACCAACAGACATTCCAGAGAACCAGACCAGAGAAACCCGAGACCGGTGGACGTCTAAAAATCAGCACGAGTTTCCCCCATACCTACCCATCCTCTCCAAAGCCGAGACCGGTCGTCATTTCGCCAATGACAGATACGTTTCTCAGAAACACTTCAATCCACACATCAATGTCACCACGTTCACGGCTGCAATCGTTGCACGATGGCACTGTGCCAGCTCGAGCATCCATGCATGCCGATTGCCGATCAAAGGTGGCGAATACATAACCCGGCAGTTGCTGGGGTATTTCGCCACCCACCGTTTGCTGGGGGGGGGGGGCGTTAAACGCCCCCAGCCGATAACTCGAGAACCAATAGGCGCAGCGAAACGCACGAGGCGGCAAACGAAAGAGCGCGACGAGACGCTTCAGATGAGTACTTTTAAGTTGAATTTTGAGGTCACAGGTCGGGTCAAGGTCAGGTCAAACACCTGAAATCGGCCTTTCAGTAGCATGGACTTCAGGACTTCGCAATGGGCGCCTCTCGTCATAAACTCTGCCAGAACGGCGCATAATCCATCATATAAGGCCTACAAGAGTGTCAGCTCCATGTAGGGGTCAGTCAAGCATAGGTCAGGGTCAAGGTCAGGTCAACCGGGTAGGCACATATCCCCGAAAATCAAAACTAATATTCGCAGCCTGTGACACATGTTTTATGGGTAATTTGGGGCGTAGAACACGATGGTGACATTCATTTTATCATATGTGTACGTGTTTGGCTAAAAAAGTTCAGTTTAAGAAATGCATATATCATGGTCGTGAAGTAGTCACGAGAAATTGTCAAGATTCAGTTCAAGATTTTGGAAAATGCGGAACGATGATCAATAATCGAAGATAGCCATTTGATTGTTCATGGTATTGGCAGTCTAATGCCGTTTACGGCATGACTGTATGTTTATTCTGTGATTTTATACGATTTTTTGAACATATGCCGTTTTTGGTCGAAAACTCAGAAATCATGACGTCACTAAAATCTCGATATCTCAAAAATTTTCCGACCGATTTTTTTGAAACTTTGTCACAATAAACTTCAATTAATTCCCTACAGGTACCCAAAATTTGGCGCGTCTGTGGCGCGCCGTTTTTATGCTATGGCCCGGCGAAAAAAGTGGGGGCGTTTAACGCCCCCCCCCCCCCCAGCAACTCGCGGGATAAGCAAGTAAATACGCAACTCTACATAATTGATTTTCCTATTCCCTCAGCATTGTAACCCATTTTAATGCGCATTTGTAAGCTCATCACTCCTGCATCGTATCCCCGATAAAAGTTACGATATAAAGGCCCAAGCCATTGTGCTGATCGGAGCTTTCCCATCTTTCATTAGCCGACCATCTCAATCCGTTCAGGCCTGTTCGGTCTGCTATTTTCGGTCCGCCCGGATCTGCTAGTGCCCGCTCGGATTCGCTCAGGACTTCCCGGGTCTTCTCGGGTCCATTCAGGTCTGTTTGATCCACTCGGGTCTGTTCGGGTCTATTCAGGCCTGTTCGGTTCGCTCGTGCCCGCTCGGGTCTGCCAGGGTCCGCTCCGGTCTGCTCAGGTCTCCTCTCACATTGCCCCAACAGACGGTAAATAACTTTTGAAAATACCAATTTCCAATTTTAGTGTTTTCTGGACCATAATTTTGCGAGGAATCCGATGGTGTGGTCCGCGAAATCTGAAAAATTTCCATTTTGTAGATAGCACCTATTTTTTGAAAAATAAATATTCGTCAGGCTTAATAGTCAAATAAATTGGAAATATAATGAGTTAATTTTTGTAACAACATTAGAATGTGTCGAACATGAATTAGAGATATATTTTAGCTGAGATGATACTATATCTGCGCATACATGATACATGTACCGGGTGTCCCAGAAAAAAGTACCACATTTAAATTAAAAGTACAAAGAAATATATGCGCGTGACATGCAAAATTTTAACGTCAATCGAAAGCGAGGTTCATGGAAATTGTGTTGTATGGCACGAGCGCTCTGTCAGTTATGAAGCCGTTTAATACTGAACAAAAAACCAAAATAGTCGAATTTTATCTCAAACACGGATGAGCCGTTTTAACACAAAGGCAGTATCGCAGACATTTTAAGGTCCGAGAAGCTCCAACGATTAAGACCATACAGCGTCTGACTGAGAAGTTTCTGGCAGAAGGGTCCATTAGAAACCAGAATGCCGGAAACAGTGGTCGGAAAAAAACATCTCGCAGCCAGGAGGCCATACGGAAGGTCGCAGAGCAGGTTGGTCAGACGCCGAAAGTGTCTGTGCGGCGCCTCGCGTCTAGGATGGGTCTCAGCAAGTCCTCCACTCACAGGATTCTCAAGAAGGATCTGGCCTTATCTGCCTTTAAGCTTAAAGTGTCTCAAAAGCTGTTTGCTGCGGATTTTGAGCAGAGGGAACAATTTCGCAAATGGTTTTTGGAAAAGTGCACAAACAATCCAAACTTCTTGTTTTGTGTTTGGTGGTCTGATGAGGCCCATTTTCAGCTGAACGGGCAAGTGAACCTCCAAAATTACAGGTTTTGGGCGGAACGGTCACCAGAGGAAGTTCTCGAGGCTCCGCTGCATTCCCCAAAGGTGACTGTGTGGTGCGCGTTGAGCGCGCAGGGAATCATTGGCCCATTCTTTTTTGATAATGGTGCTGGCGAGACGGTCACTGTCAATTCCCGGTGCTACCTTACCATGCTTAAACGGTTTTTGCGGGCACTCACAGCGAGGTATGCGGACACCCTGAACCAGCAGTGGCTGCAGCAAGATGGTACAACGGCGCATACATCACGCGCCAACTTGGCCTGGCTGCACGAGTGTCTAAAGGGGCGTGTCATCTCCCGGCGGGCCGCGGTGACCTGGCCGCCGCACTCTCCTGATCTAACGCCCCTCGACTTCTACCTGTGGGGTTATCTAAAAAGTGTGGTGTATCAGAAGGCACCAGAAGACCTAGCGACACTGAAACGGGCGATTCGCGCGGCCATTCGCGCGATTCCACCTTCCGCATGTGCTAGGGTCGCAGAGGAAGCCAGGTGCAGGGCGGAGCGGTGCCTGGCCCAAGAAGGCAGGCACTTCGAACATGTGCCGGTGTGAGTGACAGGAAGGAGTGGCATGGTCCATTTGCAGTGCAAATAAATCTCCATGGAACTGGCTCGCTTTTGATATGCGTTTAAAGCATTCGTGCCGAATAACACAAAATGTATTGTCTAAACAAATGTGGTACTTTTTTCTGGGACACCCTGTACATGAACTAGTACATTAACCCTCGTCGGCCGAGAAGGGGTGGGGCGGGTGCCGCCTAATAGGGCTTTTCGCGATAGCTTAAAATTCGCTTAGGGTAGACAGCTGAAACTTGGCATACCTAATCTTTTATTCAAGCTGGATCTTTTGATCTCAACTGCGTTTTCAGGTCAGGTCAGGTCACTGACCTATGACGTCATAAATGAGCCTCTGCGAGGTCCTCAGATGTTGCAACTTTGCAACGCCCTCAGTGCCAGAGGAACTTTCACAGGAAGATGAAACTTACAGGACGTAGTATCCTTCAGAGGTCTCACAACTTGTATATCTCGGATTTAACCTAAATGTCACATGAGGTCAGGTTGGTCACGTGACCTCACCATTATAAGTCAATGGGGGAAATACGAAAACTGTTATTTTGGCGCCGGTAATGATCTAAAACTATCCCAAGCACATGAAATCGTGGTTTCATGATCGAACCTTACAAAGAGTACATGAAACCACGATTTCATGTGCTTGGGACAGTTTTAGATCATTTCCGGCGCCAAAATAACAGTTTTCATATTTCCCCCATTGACTTATTATGGTGAGGTCACGTGACCGAACTGACCTCATGTGATATTTGGGAAAAATCTAAGATGTACAAGTTGTGAGACCTCTAAAAGATACTAGGTCCTGCAAGTTTCATCCTCCTGTGAAAGTTCCTCTGGCACTGAGGGCGGTGCAAAGTTGCAACTTCTGAGGACCGTGCAGAGGCTCATTTATGACGTCATAGGTCAGTGACCTGACCTGACCTGAAAACGCAGTTGAGGTCAAAAGATCCAGCTTGAAAAAAAAAATAGGTTTGCCAAGCTTCAGCTGTCTACCCTAAGCGAGTTTTAAGCTATCGCGAAAAGCCCTATTAGGCGGCACCCGCCCCACCCCTTCTCGGCCGACGAGGGTTAATGTACTAGTTCATGTACATGTATGCGCAGATATAGTATCATCTCAGCTAAAATATATCTCTAATTCATGTTCGACACATTCTAGTGTTGTTACAAAAATTAACTCATTATATTTCCAATTTATTTGACTATTAAGCCTGACGAATATTTATTTTTCAAAAAATAGGTGCTATCTCCAAAATGGAAATTTTTCAGATTTCGGGGACCACACCATCGGATTCCTCGCAAAATTTTGGTCCAGAAAACACTAAAATTGGAAATTGGTATTTTCAAAAGTTATTTACCGTCTGTTGGGGCAATGTGCTCTGTCAGCCCTCAGCCCGGTCGTGTGGCCCGTCCCACTCGCTCGGGTCGTCCCGGCCGGTGCCGGTCGCCACAGTCCAGTAAACGGCCCGGTTGCGACACGGACCATCAGACGACTCTTCGTGAAAGTGCGCGGGTCATCGCGCCCGGGAGACGGGCAGACGCCCATCCCGCGCCCCAGGAGGCGCCCTTGAAGCCCCCAGGGCGCAGCAGCGATTGTCGCCGCCAGAAAGGGAGGGCGGCGACAATCCACTCAGGAAACCACTCAGGAAAAACGAGATAGTTAAAACTCTGCATATGAAAAGCTTGAATGCAAAGTGTCACTTCCCTGCCAAAGATGAGTGGCTTACTGTTAATCTAGTTACATAAGTTGTTTTTTATTTGGAGCAGATTGCAGAAACATTCCGTGTAGAACAAGGGTGGATTAGCATCGTCAGGATGGGCGCTGCCCAGGTCATGACATGTCACGGTCCACGGATTCCCATCATTGAGATGCGGCGTAAAATTAAGCAGAATCTGAAAGCGGATGAATGCGGGTAGAGTGCACATAGATACACACACTGATTGGATAATCGCCGTGCTGTACTGGGTCCCACCCTCATTATATAATGTAATCTGTGTGTGTCTGGGGGTCACCTGATAAGATTTGCACCCCTCCCTCTCCATGTAGGTCGCTGCAACGCTCTCAACCCTCGTACACATCCATGTAACGAATTCGAGTGAAACTGACCGAACGCCAGTTGTTTGGATGATGTCATCTAATTGCCCTGAAGTTGCTATGGAGCGTGGTAGGCAGCGATGCGAATGTCCGGATCGCTGTTTGTTTTACAAATAGGAGGGTTTGTCAGCACGACAAATGGGCCACTCAGAGCACGAGAAAGATGTCGGTTAGTTTCATCATCTAATGCTATTTTACCGTATCAAAATTCACGTTGATTGTTTGTTTTGTGGGAGAATCGCATCCATTTTCCTAGTTAGTTACGAAACTATGACTGATATGCTTGCAATTGTTACATTGATATCCTAAATACATATCCTAAATAAACACATGCCGTTATAAGTGTGCGTTGGGTATACAATGTCCAATGACTAATGTTTTACGGTAGTCTCACACCACCGCTAAGAGCTCCGGCGCTAATGATGCTCGAGACGAGCTCAACTGCTTCTACGGCTATTATCTAGCTACACATGCGTGTGTTATACGAACCATTTCGTTCCGGACGATGAACCGGCCCCACCAACCGTGGCACACCGTTCGGATAATTGAAGGTGTGAATGTTTCCTCAAACGGTGCCGCTCACCTGGTATCTATATCACAGTCCCCATAACAGTCGCAACTCGGCGTCGCTGTGAGGCCATAGTTATCTCAAACTTGTTTGTTCGTGACTGGAGAGTGGTGAATGGTGATGCAGTGTATGCTTTCATGCAGTGTGCACTGCGCATTTATCAGTTTGTGGGGCGCAGAGTGCGATCAAGTTACTACATAAAAGTACCACACAAATGCCGCATATTTTCCATGATTGAAATAATTCGACCCGAAGCATAAAATACCGATAAAAAATATTTGGAATTTGCTGGCATCATCATTCATCAGTGCTTGCATCTCACTCGCGAAACTTTTTGTTTTGAAAAAGGATTCTCTTCAAAGTTCCAGGCTTACTAAGCGGCTTGCTATTAGACCCCGTATATTATATACCGAGGCAAACATAGGTCTATGGCTTTCCTATTTTGCAAATACTTCCAACTATATACCATTGTCACATTGTGATGCATCGTTCCTCTTTATCGCTCGCCAACCATTCAATTTTTTTTCAACACTTTCTCACAATGCAACCCGCTTTTCTGAGACCCAGTTTCTGTTATTCTCTCTGATCTATTCATAGGTTCGACCGGATGGGGTCAGTCGGCCATCCGTTCAGGTCCAGTCGAACAATCGCTCAGCGGAGGGAATCAGCCGGATAAAAACACGGGACGGGCCGCGTCGTCGCCGCCGCCGCCGGCCTGCCCTTTCACTCTCTTCCAGAGGTCACCGGTTCGGTGGCCGAGCCGACTGGCTGAGACTCCCTCCGACCCTCCCTCTCCCTCTCCGGGACGGTTCCCCGCCACACTCGGCTCCCGGCAGCGTCCTCTCCCCTCCCGTCATTCCCCCGCCCGGTAGATCGCCGCTCACCGCGAGTGACTCGGCGCGGCCAGGATCGTGTGTGAGCGGAACAAGACGGGTGTGTGAGCGGCCGGCCGGTCCTCGGGACCCGCTCAGGCGGCCTCGCCAGGAGCTCAGCCGTTCAGCCGCCTCAGTCGGCTCAGCGGCGGTCCCCTTCCCCTCCCTCCTCTCCCTCCCTCCGCCGGACGCTGCAGAAGGCCAAAGGGTGACAGCTCACGGCGCCAGTCCGGTTCTAGGACCGCGCTGACGGCGGAGTTTCGGCTCTGACAAAGCACACCTCCCTCTCCGATGAGGTCATTTCCGCGGTCCTATTGTTCTCACGATAAAAGTCACTCGACTGGTGAATGTCCATACCTGGTCAGAAACAATTTGTCGGTAATTGGTTGTCGTAATTAATGGTAAATGAACTTGTCTTTTCAATAAAATTGAGCAATGAATTAGCACAACCTATGTAGGTATTCACAATTTTCTTGTGTATATAAAAATAGATTAATTAAATGTCCAACCAGCGTTTTGTAACAAGCTATGCAGCCTGAAAGTGGCTCCCCTAAAAATCATTTTGGAAGCTTGTATGAGGACTAGAGTTTGCGAATTTTCGCTGCACTAACCTACCAAGCTCCTCGAATATCTTGGACACCTCCGATCGCCGCCAGAACATAGTGGCGCACCGTCTACTGACCGAGACGGCCGGACAGGTGACCGGGAGGCGATGGCGACGAGTGGGTCAACCTAAGTCGATCTCATGGTCATTCTGTTAGCACACAACGGCGGCGCCGGCGCCGGGGGCGGCTGGACCAGGCTGGACCGACTGTGACGCCAGGCCTGCCTTACACCCTCCGGTGGCCGCAGGCAGGCCGATCGGCGCACGGTTCTACTGTGCCTCACTGGTAGAGCGGAGCAGAGGGCTCCTGAGCTCCTCACGAGCATGAGAACAGTGAGCGCCGGCTTCTGCAAGACCTGTTCCATAACCTTGCACGTGCAACTTTGTCGGATAAATAACAGAGCCCCACGCTGCATGCAGCCGGTGGCAGAAGCCATAATGCAGCGGCAGCAAAAGCGCCGAGTGATCGATGTAAAAACCGGAATACCTTGGGCTCCATCTGTGGGAGCCTCTTGGCGTATCGCCGAGCTCCAGGCTGGCCTACTTGTTTCCGCTTCTGTGCCGGTGTCGATAAAACGCTAGCTACCAAACGACCGCCAACCGTTCGGACGAATATCAGTCAAGGTCTCACAAGAATGGGCAGCATAAAAGGTCCAGCTAAATAACGGAAATGATACTCGGAAGATATCCCGTTATACGAGACTCATCTTCAGAGCCCACAAAAACAGCACCGCGAGCTGAAAGGCGACGAGGATAGCAGGCGTGTGTGTAAAGAGCGCAGCTGTGGGTGCCACCTCAGCTAGACCGGTCCAGATGCCATCGTAAGTACACACGGTTACACGTAGTGCGGGCAGTGGACCGTGTAGCAGAGAAGTGGGAGAGTGGTGTGTGAAAACACTGCCACGTGACGCGGCGCTTCTGCACGTGGTAGCACGGGCGGACAGATGCAGGTGGCTGCAAGTCAGCGAGTGAGGATGATTGGCCGGGAGCGCTACGGGAGCAGTCTTGGAAGATTGATTCTCGGTTATTGATTTCAATCTCAGACTACAGACTACCAAAGTGGTGCTCATTCTTATCCTTATCTTATGTCCTTCTACTGACCCAGTCACTAACAGCTGCTGTGACAGGCGTGCGGCTCTATTCCTGAGCCTCATTTCGACGCCGAGCTCTGACCCGACTAACCCATATCCTGGCTCTGGACTGGCGAGAGGGCCATCCCCGACACCATCAGCCCAACAATAGCATCTCTCCGGCTCCGGCGGCGGCGGCAGCTGGTTGACCCAAGTCCGTTAGACCCGCACGACGGCCCACAGAGGCCAGAGCGCCGGCCGGGCACGAGCACACGCGCCGATAACGGTTCGCTGCTTGGACAGAAGCTGGGGCCAGCTGAGTGGCCGTAGCGCCAGCCGAGTAGAGTCAATAATCATGAGCCAAGAATCAAGAGTCAGGAGTCGAGAGTCTGAGAGTCTAAAGAAAACTGAATTCGAGCGTCGATAGTAGAGCTTGAAACACACATCCTTGTCTGCTGCTCCACGGATGTTGGCCCTGAGCCGCTATCAAGGACCACCTCCGACAGGTCAAAGATATTCGGCTACGGATGTGACAGGATAAGCAACTCCTCAATTGAATCTACAATCAGTCACTGTTCGAGACGAGGTATTGAAAGGATATAGGTAGGTATAAACGGCTCCCCGAATCTCGTGAATATCATAGCTATGTCTTGTGCGTTTGTGCCGTATGCCTTACACCCGCAGCAAAAACAAATATTATTTAAGACATTCGCTTCTTAAATACAAATTTACATGCAGGCCTCACGTCCATAGCGTCTTGGCCAATCCGTACTTTACCCAGTAAACGAACAGCTAATCCTAACCAGTCGCAATCTGACACAATGCCACTGGATCATTATGTTACATAACTGGATGAACGTACAAAATACTTTGATCCGTGGCAACATTTTCGAAGAGCTACTTAAACTTGACTTTTTCGGTCATTTAGTGCTTTTGCAATTGGCAAGGTGACATCTCAGCATGTATTGCAATGGAGGCAGATGTCAGCAAGACTACCATTCAGCATTACTCGTAGCTGGCCTATTTTCACCTTTACCTATGTAAATAATTAAATAGCTTGTCAATTTCAACTCCCGTGTGACCTAGCTGCACTGCTTCACCGAGCTGTGCTGGGATGAGTGAGCATACCGTGAGTGAGTGAGCACGCACACCGCCCACTTATCAACGCGATGACGTTTGACAGCCGTCACCACGCTGACGTGCGTGCTACATTAGAACGCCGGCACGTGGTTGGCGGGCTTCCTGGGTGCGCTGATTTATCAGCGAGGCTGTGACTGGGCCGTTGACTACGGCATCAATCACAGTGAGACCAGCATGACAAGAAAGCATCATGCGGGCCATTTCATGCCAGTGCCAACGTGTAGCTCTCATGGTCCGTGGTTCTTGGTCCGTGGTCCAAAGCCCCCAAAACCTATGGTAGTCCGTGATCTGTACGCTGTAGGTCTGTAGGTCGTGGTCTTTGGTCCGTAGTCCATGGTTCCTTGACTCCGTCCGTAGTCCATGGTCCGTGCATTACCTGTTTTCTCATCTGGGACGCCGTCCGGTCGCCGTCGGACCAAGTCGAGCCGGTCTGCCCGCCCGATGACCGATCGTCGCGAGCCCAGCGAGTAGCACACGGAGGCACCGTCACGCACGTCACAGCCGTCACGGCCGTCACCGGAGACGGAGTGGGCGTCTCGTGTAACGGGCCCGTCACGCCACGGCTCGGACCGTGACGCCGCCTCCCGCATGCCGACCTCCTCTCTAGGTCGGCGCATAACGCGGAGTTACGCAGCGTAACGCAGCCGTAACGCACCCAAACGCAACCTGAGTGCAACGAAGACTTGGGCCGCAAGGACCGAAGCGCATAGACGCGGGATATCGTGGTATGCACGTCACAATTCTATGTAACAAAGCGTCACACGTGCAGTGACGCATGCCGTGACGACGATTTGTAAAGGAGAGTCGTTCTGCCATCATTAGCTCGGCGGCCTGGTTCTCTAGGGCGTTCATTGTGCTATCCTTAGCCTGCAGCGTGCAGGGGTGCTGATTGCAGTGAGGGTTGCTGACAGCTGTATAGGACGACGAGGGTCGGCGGTACCCTGACATTGCACCATCATGGCAGGGGCGTGACGAGAGATATCCCGATTTCAATAGCCGACATTCATGTCATCAATGTTGAATTCCTGTTTCACTCTGCGATAAGTTCGCTTCTTATGGAATCGCCGTCTCAGGATAGAGCATATCTTGGGCAATGATAATATCCTATAAAAGCGCGCATTGTTGCGAAAATGTGATGTATTGCACACAACGGCCACTTAGATTGAGCGTTCGATCATGATTTTTGCATTTGGTATGCGAACTTGCGGCTAACCTCCTGCCACAATTACATAACCCGCCCCGCAGTCTGCGAATTATGCACTCCCATCCTGAGTACCTACATGACGCTCTTCATACCTACGTAACGGAGCGGCGGGTAGGGAAAGGTCACCTTGTGACGTCACAGTCGTGTGAAGGTCACTGCTGTGCATATGGCGCCGTCCCGGGTCGCAGTGTCGCACTGTCTGACATTGCAGAGCGATTATTGGTCGTCAGCCTTTGACCTATGCCATTTTGTTGGGTTTATGGTACATCCTATTTGTCTGTGGTTTCTGTGTCGACTGAACAATAGCCCGCCCCCACATCTGGGGAGGGTAGTTCACTGAACGAGGCCCCGTCCCCCACACCTGAGACTAGGACAGCGTGGCCCCACTAAGCGACCCCGTTCCCCATATGAGGAGCCCGTAGTAAGTCCTCTGGACGATCCCGCCCCCACACCTGACACTGGTAGGGTAACTTGGTCCCGCTGAACTATTTCCCGTCCCCATACCTTGGGAGGGTGCCCTAAGGAATAATCCCGCCCCCATATCTGTGGTCTGAAAGCCTCGCTGATCGCTCTCCCGTCCCCGCACCTGACTGATGAGGCAATGTTTGCTCCGAGATGACCGGTGCATGGGACGAGCCGTCCCGACCACGCGACTACTTTCTAACCGGCGCCGCGCCAGGCGCAGGCAACTGTCCAGACCAGTGAGGTAATGCTGAGATGGTAAAGGTGACGATGACGATGACGGCGACGGAGACGGGCACGGAGATGGTGACGGTGACGGCGACGGAGACGGAGACGGGGTGGAGATGGAGACGGAGACTGAGACGATGACGATGACGATGACGGAGACGGAGACGGAGACGGAGACGGAGACTGAGAGTGAGACGAAGACGGATATGGAGACTGAGACGGTGACGGTGACGGATACGGAGACTGAGACGGTGACGGAGACGGGAGCTGAGGCGAGGAAGGAGACGGAGACGGAGACGGATATGGAGACGGAGACTGGGCGGAGCAGGGCTAGAGTAGAGACAGAAACGGAACAAGACTGTGAGACGGTGATTGATATGCTTTTAAAACAAGAGTTCATACAACAAAAATGTAGCAACAGCCAATGTGATCCAAAGGTTCATTTGGATGACTTTGAAAACAAATTTATTATTTAATACTGAACGGTGCGGATAACCGTTATATTGCCTATAAAGCATGAGCAGCCTGGAACGTAAATCGGCATACTAAATAGGTACCTAAGCGACTATTCTGACTGCGAAGACAGTTACGACACAAGAGAAAACCGATGTGTCCGTTTGAAATTGATTAATCGTTTTGGATCAATAACATCGGATCTGTCATTTGTCGATGAAAGTGATTGATCCCATCTTCATGGTCTTACAGGTCTGCAACCTGTGCTATCGTTAAGCATCGCTACTATGAGCTTTTCTTCCACGAAGTGGAGTTATCATCCATCATATGATTTCCCTGTTGTCACAATAGATAGAACAACTAGACGACACGAGTATGAAATTGAGCGCTACAGGAAAAACGACCAATTTCATAACCGTCTGTGAATGTATTCAAATGTCGTTTACTAGCGACGCTGTCCTATCTCCCACCCCGGGATGAGTTCATGAGTGTTCAGCATTGTGAAACCGAACGATCAGAGACGGCCGTGGTGTTCCCGATCTTTCAGCAGGAAGTGGGTCATAAACATATGGTACTGAAGTCTTTTCCAGTGCAAATCAGGAACCATAATGTTGCATCCACACTCTGGTCTTAACCCGGCAGTTGCTGGGGTATTTCGCCACCCACCGTTTGCTGGGGGGGGGGGGCGTTAAACGCCCCCAGCCGATAACTCGAGAACCAATAGGCGCAGCGAAACGCACGAGGCGGCAAACGAAAGAGCGCGACGAGACGCTTCAGATGAGTACTTTAAAGTTGAATTTTGAGGTCACAGGTCGGGTCAAGGTCAGGTCAAACACCTGAAATCGGGCTTTCAGTAGCATGGACTTCAGGACTTCGCAATGGGCGCCTCTCGTCATAAACTCTGTCAAAACGGTGCACAATCCATCATATAAAGCCTACAAGAGTGTCAGCTCCATGTAGGGGTCAGTCAATCATAGGTCAGGGTCAAGGTCAGGTCAACCGGGCAGGCGCATATCCCCGAAAATAAAGACTGATATTCGCAGCCTGTGACACATGTTTTATGGGTAATTTGGGGCGTAGAACACGATGGTGACATTCATTTTATCATATGTGTACGTGTTTGGCTCAAAAAGTTCAATTTAAGAAATGCATGTATCATGGTCGTGAAGCGGTCACGAGAAATTGCCAAGATTCAGTTCAAGATTTTGGAAAATGCGGAACGATAATCAATAATCGAAGATAGCCATTTGATTGATCATGGTATTGGCAGTCTAATGGCGTTTACGGCATGTCTGTATGTCTATTCTGTGATTTTATATGATTTTTTGAACATACGCCGTTTTTGGTCGAAAACTCAGAAATCATGACGTCACTAAAACCTCGATATCTCAAAAAATTTATGACTGATCTTTTTTAAAACTTTGTCACAATAAACTTAAATCAATTCCCTACAGGTACCCAAAATTTGGCGCGCCTGCGGCGCGCCGTTTTTATGCTATGGCCCGGCGAAAAAAGTGGGGGCGTTTAACGCCCCCCCCCCAGCAACTCGCGGGTTAACCCTCGCCGGACCTATTGGTTTTCTACATACGCGCCGGCCGAGGGGGGGGGGGGCGGGTACGACCCCCCCTCGCCGTTTCGTTCCTGGTGGAGCTAGCGCGTCGCGGAAAAAAACGAGCGTGTGCGCCGTTACGAGACGCAGAGATTGGTACCCAATTTTAAGGTCCTAGGTCAACCGTTGACCTCTGAGGTCAGGTCAAGTGCCCCAAGGTACGGTTCAGTTTTTGGTGAATAACTTCGCAAAAAACGGTCGCAGAGCCGCGATTTTGGCAGCATCGTGTTCGTCTCGCTCAGGCGCGTCGAATGATATACTTTTTGTCCGGGTCAGGTCAACTTGGGTTGTTGACCTCAGGTCAAGGTCAGGTCAGCACCCCCAGGTCACGAAGCTGGTCGAAAGAGGTCATGTCGCATATCATTCGATTTGGCAGGTCTTCCTGAGTCCATTGGTGGCTTTCCCGACTCGCTAGCTCAATTTGATCAAGAGTTATTGACGAAAAACTAATATGACCTTGATGACGTCATAAATGACGTCACGCAAGGTCAACATTGCAAAAGTGACGCATCTAACCTTGCAAGGAGTGCATCAAATCACGATTCTGTGTGCTTGAGATAGTTGGAGATCGTTCCCGGCGCCAGAATAGCAGTTTTCATTTATCCCCATTGACTTATAATGGTGAGGTCACGAAAATGACCTGACCTCATATGACCTTTAAGAAAAATCCGAGATATACAAGTAGTGAGACTCATAATGGATACTAGATCCTGCAAGTTTCATTTCCCTGTGACATCTCCTCTGGCAGTGAGGGCGTTGCGAAGTTGCGACATCTGAAGACCGTGCAGAGGTCCACTTATGACGTCATAGGTCAGTGACCTGACCTGACCCAAAAATGCGGTTGGTGTCAAAGATCCGGCTTGAATCAAAGGTCAGGTATGCCAAGTTTCAGCTCTCTATCGCCAGCGTGTTCGGAGCTATCGCGAAAAAATCCTATGGGGGGGGGGCGGCACCCGCCCCCCCCCCCTCGGCCGGCGAGGGTTTATCTGTCGTCACGCCGTCCCGTTTTCGATTATAAAGCGCATAAAAATAATGCAATTGTCGCTGTAAAAGGCCAGTCAAAGATTCATTGCCTTGTGAGTTCCACCATTGTGCATCGTTTGGATCACGCAGCCACAGTGCGGCCCGTCTCTGTGAACCATTGGTATATGGGTCACTGAACTGTTTTGGTCCTATTCTGCGTGGAACTAATGAGTCCCTTGTGGAGCATCCTAGCCGCA